>NC_135336.1:399823-699823 GCF_023851605.1 Tamandua tetradactyla
AGAAATCAGTATTACTTGTAGTCTTGATCCATCTTTCTGTGTGGGAAAAGGTAGTCCTTAAGTACTCAAGGTAGGAGAGAGTTGGAATGACCTCAAAATTGTATTTAGAACCAAAGCTTTCTTTGGGCCTGCCAGCAGTAGTAAGTTAGGTGGCAGTTTTCATCTGTGCCCTTTCACCAGTGTGTCTTCCAGGATCAGCACACACAGCCCTGCTCCCAGGTGTTATGCCACACTTTTACCTATGGCTGTCAGGTAAAGGGCCATGGAATAGTGAAGTCCTTTGGTTTATACCAGTACTTGGGGCTTTTTGTATCCGGGCCCATAACTTCAGATCAAACAGACTACTTAGCAGTTGAACCGGGGATTAATTTACATATGTAAGCATTTTAATTGTTTACAATTAAATTACAATGGTTGCAAATGAAAACTTTAGCCCAACCTTCCCAGGACCCCTGGGATCCCCTGGGCCTCTCCCCAGGCAGCTGTAATTGTAAAACTTGCCTGGCCTCTGAGAAAGCAGTGATCTTTTTCCCTTCTGATGGAATGGAATGTCAAAGCGTAGACAATTTTAAAGTCTTTAATTGGTTTCAGAATGTGACAGAAATATTGGCAGCAGTTACATTTCACTTAAGAAGGATAGTCTTTTGACTTCAGTGAGGGAAAGAAGGCATTACCATGAATGAGCTATAGCCTGGGAACAGTGAGCAACTGCACCTAGCCAGCAGAGTCTCAGGGTTATTGAATTTCAACTATTTCCATCACCTGAAGTGATATTTAGAAATCCAGGTTTCTGGGACATATTTTCAAGAAATCTTCCCAGATATTTCTCTGTCATTGCTAACGTAATCCAACTACTCGCTGTCACTTCCTGATTGATTCTCTTTGTGTATGTTTTTGAGGGGTTGTGGTAGGAAGAGAAGAAGACAGGAGAGTTCATTTCGGTTCATGCTCACACATCAGCACTGTAACCTTGTATGGGTCCCTTCCTGAGCTCCTTGGCTCCTGGAGGCCAAAATGAAGAGTTTTGGCTCTCAGGCCATAAGAAAGTGGAACTTCTCCTGGAGGCATTGTAGGCCTCAGCATATGGGGCAGAAGTAATGAGCCATGAGGACAGAAGCAGAAATGGGTCCATACTGCAGCTTGTGACTCTTTCTAATGAAAAGTTAAATAACTAAGTAAAGAGAAAGAAAGATGTGATTCCTAAACACCATCACCCACATATATCACCTTGCTCAAATTCATTTTTTTTTCCTGTTCATGTTGGGAGATGATTGAGTCTCATTTTAAATGTTATACTTCCTGTGTTGATTTGTCTTCTCTAAGAGGAGGGAACCTCATCTGTATCCTTGTCGTGCATGCTTAGCATGCCCTTCCTTGTGCCACTCTCTTCAAGTCAGCCTCTCCACAGCCATTTCCACACCATCTTCCTCAAGGTGCCTGGCCCTGCTCTACACTAGCACTTACTTGATGGTAAATACTGTGAACAGGTATCTAGCTTTTAGACCCTCGCTGGTCTGTTTGCGTACAGTAGTTATCCTTCTTTCTATGCTTAGTGCCTAGCATCTAGGCTCTATAAATTTTTAATTGATAAACGAAGTCTGCATTTCTAAACATATATAAGCATTTTAATTGTCATACACACCATAATCTCATGATTACAAGTTAGAACTCTAACCCAGCTCTTCCGGGAGCTTTGGGATTGCCGTGAGGCTTCCAACAAGCATTGTAATGTTGAAGCATCCCTGGCTTCCCAGGCCAGTGGGGCGGCAGCTCCTGAGCACACCTGAGCCCCAGGATCATTAATCTTGGGCTTGTCCAGGACCTTGTCAGCTTTATCTTAAATTGCCCACCTGTGGAATATTTCTATTTGAATGGACTTAAGTGGCAGATACTTTGTGTTTTCAATTTCTTATAGTTTATTATACATTGGAAATTGGGGATAGATTCAGAAGTATTACTGAGTCAATAACGTCTACCTGTTTTTTAAGAGTGGAAGGTTGAGATGCTGTTTATGGTCCTAGGACTCCAGTATTTAAATGAAAATAACTCCATTTCTCTAGTGATTTCTGTCCTTTTAAAAAACGTCTAAATGAATGGATAAGGTAGAAGCGGTCATTTTAATATCAAGTGAGCAGGCAAATCTCAGAGAAAGTTGTCAGTCTAAGCTGTCCTTTCTTCCTTTCATTCATCCCATCTCCCTCCAGGGAATTCAGTTCTGAGCCTGAATCTGGGGGCATAAAATGTAGAGTTTTTATGTATCATATTGTATCTTCTCGAGAGTAGCTCATTCACATTTAAAGCCACAGAGACTGCTTTGGATCTGAACAGTACATTCATCAGAGGTTTTCAGCAGCACCTCTGGCCTGACATGGTCTGTCCATACTCTGCATGAGTGGCCTTCTCACGGTGGTGCTAAGCCTGTACCTGGACTAGAACAGAGTCCACAGACCCAAAGACAGTGGAAGGGGCTGCGGCCCTGCTTGGGCTGAGCCCTCTGTCGCCACAGCTCACCACCACAGAATCGAGGGGATGCAAGTGCAAAATGTGACCTTCCTTCATAACTTCTGCTGTTTGGTTGTTTTGTCACATACCTTGTATTCAGAATATTCCCAATAAGATTTTCCACCTCTTTTTCCATCTCTGTTCGGAGAACATGTAGTCTGATTTTTGTGATATACCTAAAACAAATCTGTTTTGTGCCAAATTAATTTTAGGTTCAATTTAATATTGGTATCTCACGTTAGTATGATAGAGTGGAGAAAACAATTGTTTCTAAAAATGTATGTGTGTGTGTGTACATGTATGTATGTGAATATATAAATGCTTATTTCAATTTACTGAACTTCATAAAACTGAGTCAAATTTTAATTCTCTGAGCCTCAGTTTAATGAATTTTTGGAGTATACTTAATTTGATAGCTAGAAAAACCTCCTAATTAAAAAAATCTTAGTTTGTGAAAGCTCGTGATCCAATAGTAGCTTCATTTAAAACAAAATGTACTCTCTTTTAATAAGTGAAAACATCCTTTTATTACAGACTGGAAAACATGAATTTCCATTTAGCTTTCAACTACCATCTGAGTAAGTGAAACTATGTAACTTATGCTATTTTCTTTCCTAAATGCCCATCCAGATACACAGGCCCAAGCTAGCAGCTGACTCTCAAGTACCCAGGTTTATCCTGAATAGCTCCTAATAGGTCTACCCTGCTTATTCTTTTTCTCAACCTAAACCAACATTTTAAGGCCTCTTCCTTTTGTTGTTGTTTTTTTTTGTTATTTGTTGTTTAACTGAAAAATATACTTGTAATTAACATCTTTGGCTGATTTCAGACCTTTGGTAACCTCCTTCACTGGAAAATATGGAAGTATTCAGTACTGTGTGAGGTCAGTTTTGGAGTGACCCAAAGTACCCAGAGCATGATGCAGGAATTTCAGATCATCAGTCCTATTGATGTCAACACACCAGCATTGCTAGTGAGTTCCTCCTTACCAGTAGTACTCCCTGCATTTAGTAAGCTCCATGGCACTGGACAGCTACTTTCTGATGGTGTAGGAAATGGGGATCTTGTCACCCATAGGCATTCACTCCAAATCCATGATGCTAGGTTGAGCAAATTACAAATTGTGACTGTTAATACTACTTATTATGTCCCTGCTATTCAGGGCTGCTCTTGCCAAAAATTTACACAGGCTGGCAGTACATTAATAGGGCTTAATGATACTAAAACACACAGAGAGAGTGGTTATTTTACAGAGTGGCTGCATTCACAGGGCAGTGGTATTCTAAACCCTGCAGTAATAGCAGGCTGAGGAGCAGTAATTACAGCAGAGCATTAATCAGGCTCCGCCTGGCATTGAAGCCCGGCCCATTATGCTTTGCATCCTTACATTTTGGATGTCATTTTCTAACATTAAGTGAGTGCACACAGCTGCTGCAGAGATCCTTTCACTTACCATTTCTTTATGACAGATTTGGCCACATTAAAGCATTGAACTTCTAATCATCACCAGAAATACTGTAGACTGATAAGATAGATCAGGCAAGAAGGAACAACAGAATAAGCAAGATGGGAACTAATGAGCTAGATTCTTTTATCTGAACCCAAATTATCAGAATAATATAAAATTGTACCTTGTACTTCCATGATAGCTACTAGAACCTAATGGTTCATCATTTAAATATGAATGAATGATTTTATTCATGGAGAAGTCTGAGATAATTTAGACTTTCCATCAGGATACTCAGTGACAAAGATGTGTTTTTAGTATCAGAAGGTTCTTTTTCTCCAAAATGTTTTTAAAGAAAAAAGCCAGGTGTTAAAAGGTGTTTAACTCTATTTTTACATTAAAAAGAAAAGGGATCTACTTTGATGTTCATCTTTTGATTGTGAAAAGATTGCAGATATGTCCATCTCTGTGACCTGGTTGGATGGTCCCTTTTGTCTGTTCTCATAAACCAGCCAGCACCCCACTGACCTGGCTTACAGCTATGATTCTAACACCTGTTTAATACCCTGTTTTGAACATTTATGATGTTCAGTGTCTTGTATTTTTACATACTCCCTAAGATAAGGAGGTTAACTATTTCTAAAATCTTTATGGCCAATTGTGACAAATGATTTACATAAGGTTTTACTTTTGCCAAAAAACAGATACTATTTATCCTTTACTCTTCTTTCTATGAATAAAGGAGAAAATGTTGTAAGGAACTTAGTGTTTTACAGTGAGCTTTTGGTGGGTGCCATGAGCATTTTAAGTCTAGTGTCCTTTCTCTTGTTACTACCTAATGGAACATGGGGTGATATGTTTATTAACCTTTTTGGATCCATCATACTGCGTGTCATTCCGCAACTATTACACGAAACCCAAAGACTAGTCCATGTTAAGGAAAAGTTAAAGACAGTTGAAATGTCTGCCTAATGATGTATTTTGAAGTAAGAAAAAGAAATCTGTTTGCTTATTCCACACTGAAAAGAAAAAAAACAGTGATACCAAAATAAAATATTTTTATTATTGATTTTTATACCATTTCTCCTTTCACTGGATCTACACATAAAGCCTTCAAAGAAAAAAAAAGTAGCTTTGTTATGTTAATAGATATTCAAACAGCTGTTGATGACTTTTTAAGAGATGTTATACCATTTCCCAAAAATATGATGACAAGGTAAAATAGGGTGGTGTCATTATGCTGTTTTGAATATGAAAAATCATCTTGGTTTCCAAAAAAAGGAATGAGTTTTAATATTCTATGTTTAGTAAGTATCTTGCCTAATAGATCACATGAGAATAAGAAAGGTTGTTTTTGTTCGCTTATTTGTTTTTGGTAGGGATTGCTTTTTACAGCTGTTCTATGAAGAATTACATAGTTTTAAGTTCTTTGAGTTCTCTAGAGTGGTTTAATTAAGATGATTTTAATTGTTTGAAATTTTCAAGACCCCTGTATTGAAAACACAAGAGAAAATGGTTGGCTGTTGGATTTTCATGTCTGGTCCTGTCTTGCTGAGTGCCAAAATT
This sequence comes from Tamandua tetradactyla, assembly GCF_023851605.1. Lineage (NCBI taxonomy): Eukaryota > Metazoa > Chordata > Mammalia > Pilosa > Myrmecophagidae > Tamandua > Tamandua tetradactyla. The sequence goes on from NC_135336.1 coordinate 405,339, forward strand.
AAAAAAAAGGGTACTGTAATGGTAAGCAAAATACTTGGAAGTCTAAATGGAAGACTCATTTAACTTTACTAGTTAATATTTAAGTGATTTTTAAGTAAAGTATTTTGTAATTTATGAAGTATAAAATATTTTTAAGCATGAATAATAATATTTTCTGATTTCAATGTAAATAATTGGTACTTAAATATTTGTAAGTGGATAAATAGGTTCCAGTAAAACTCCTGGTGTTTCTGACTACAGTCCTGTTATTTTAGTAACTAAGAGTAAAACTATAGGAAAGAGGAAAATGCCAGCATTTTATTTATTTATTATTTTTTAAACATTTTTATTATGAAATATATATATATACACACACACAAAAGCAATAATCAAAGTACATTGTAACAAATGCTTGTAGGACAGATTTTAGTGTGGTATGGGTTAATGTTCCACTAAGTGCTTTTCCTTCTAGCTGCTCCAAGACACTGGAAACTAAAAGAAGTATCAGTATAATGATTCAGCACTGATATTCATTTGTTAAATCCTGTCTTCTCTGCTGTAACTCCTCCTTCTCCTTTGGTCCTTCTCCCATCTTTTGGAGTCTTTGGGTTCTGCCCATTCTGACTTTTTTTTCTTTTTTGTGAAAAATAACATATATATATGTGATAAATTTCAAAGCACTTCACAACAACTAGTGGTACAGTAGATTTCAGAGTTTGGTATGGATTACAATTCCACAATTTTAGGTTTTTACTTTTAGTTTTTCTAAGATACTGGAGACTAAAAGAAATATCAATGTAATGATTCCATAGTCATACTTGTTTGTTAAATCCTACTTTCTGTGTAGAACTCCACCATCATCTTTGATCTTTCACCCACTCTATAAGGGTATTTGGGCTATGCCCAGTCTAACTTTTCATGTTGGAGGGGGCTGATGATAATATGGGATAGGGAGATGGAACTAGTTGATGTTCTGGAGGGCCTGGCCCCTCTTCATTTTAGGACTTATCTGGGCCAGGGATCCATCTGGAGGTTGCAAGTTTCTGGAAAGTTGCCCTAGTGCATAGAACCTTTGTAGACTCTAATATAATGCTCTTGGTAGTCTTTAGGACTGGCAGGAATGGTTTTGTTGGGGTTTGGCAAGTTATGATAGGTAGCAGTGTCTAACTGAAGCATGCATAAGAGTGACCTCCAGGGTAGCCTCTTGACTATTTGAACTCTCTCAACCACTGCTACCTTATTTTTTACACTTCTTTTCCCCTTTTTGATCAGAGTGGCATTGTTGAACCCATGGTGCCAGGACTAGACTCATCTTGGGGGTCATCTCCCACATCATCAGGGAGACTTTCACCCCTGGATGTCATGTCCCATGTAGGGGAGAGGGCAGTGGTTTCATTTGTAGAGTTGGGCTTAGAGAGAGTGAGGCCACATCTGAGGAACAAAAGAGGTCCTCCAGAAATAATTCTTAGGTATGTCTGTAGGTATATAAGCTTCACAGGAGCAAGCCTCAAGATCAAGATCTTGGCCTATTGATTTGGGTATCCCTAATGTTTAAGGCAGTATCAGGGGTTTCCCTGGTGGTAAAGTTTAATAGTTCTGTAATTTTTCTCCCATCCCTCAAGGGATTTTGCCAGTATTTTTGATCATCTGCTTAATATACTCTAGGATATATCCAAGCATTACATTAGCTATACAGGTGGGTGCCCTGTGTTTGGATTGTTTAAATGATCTGTCCAGATAGGTTGAGTTAGATTATGTGCTACAGAAAATTTCATTTCTGGACAAAATAATCCTTTGTTCCTTTGGTCTCAAAGAGTAGATGAGGTTCTAAAATAGAGACAATATTTTTAGTACCCCTCTATTCTGAATTACCTTAATCCTGACTTGAATGGCTTCATTTCTATCTCTAAATATCAGGTTGTACATTATAAAACATCCTCTCAAAGTCCAGGAATAACAATGACCACTCCAGACTAAATGTGACTGCTATAAGAGCTTACAATCTAGACCCCTGTTTTTTTTATTATGTATTTTCTAAATGAGACCTTACAATGTTTGCTCTTTTGTTTCTGGCTCATTTTGCCTCACCAAATGTCTCAACAGGCTCATTCACAATGGTCAGCATTTTATTTTAGCATTGTAAATTATGTCCAAGGGAGTGTTGCTTGAAAGAGAGCTATTGCAGCATGGAAAATGTTAAGGCATTTTAATTCCAGGCAGTTTTGAGATATGGAAGACAGTAAGACATTTAAGAGTTGTAACAGATTGATGTTAGGCTATTTTGTATAGGGCTTAATTGCTTGAGGATTTACTCCCCACTCCAGGCTTGAATGAACATGGTGTGGTTATGGTATGATGTGGACATGTGATGTCATAAAACTTGTCAACTCCATCGTTTTGTGCTGTAATGTTTTCAGTTCCTTAAAGGAAAAGGCTTCCTTTGGGCAGATTTTAATTTGATAGGCACAAATGAGTCTGTTAGTAATCTTTTTTTACTTAACATAGTTTTGAATCATTTACTTTTCTTATCTTAATTTTACAGTATATTAGTCATTTATATACATTTGGAATAAATCATGCAATAATTAGGAAATTTTTTCTACACTACACATTTTCAAAAACTGCCATGAATTCCCATTTTTTGACTCAGATTTACAATATAAATTTTCCATCAAGACTTCTCACTCTTAAGTAATGTTGGGGGCATTTTTGCTTTAAATGGTAGTGATCGTGTTCCTCTGTGATGAGAAATTTTTGAAAGGTGCCTGAATCCACCATGGTTTCATTTTCCTTTTAGGAGAAGCTATTCCAATCTATGCAGAAATAGAGAATTGTTCCTCTCATCTGATTGTTCCCAAAGCCACCGTTTTCCAAACCCAGACATATTTGGCTAGTGGAAAAACAAAGACCATCCAGCACATGGTGGCCAATGTGGAAGGAAACCACATCCCCTCTGGGAGCGCAGACACATGGAACAGGAAGATGCCGAAGATCCCACCTGTTATGCCCATCATCCTGGACTGCTGTGTCATCCACATGGACTACTCCTTAGCTGTAAGCCCCCTGGCTCCTGAGCTGGAGAACATGGAGAACAAGCAGGAGCTGGTGCTGTGTTACCGGGAACATGTACAGCAAATACCTTGAAGAGTGTCATTTATATCAGCATTGCCACAAATTGTGAAATATATAAAGATTGACTTTTTTTTCCAATCAAAAACTATCCCCTAAAGGGATTTAATTAACTACATAAAAATACTGAAACACCTTAAGAGGCATTTGTTGTGCTGAAGACACATACTTAATTTCCTATAGTTGTTATTGTAATATAAGTATATTAAGGTCACAGTTCCCTGTCTACATTTGCATGCTGTTGGTTTTGTTTGGTCTGCACCATTATTGCTTTTTGGGGTTAGGGTGGGACTGGGTGGGTGGGAGGGCAGGTGACAAAGGAGTTTATGTGAAAAAAAATTATCAGGCTATCTACTATGAGGTTGAACTTATATTTGTGCCTTTCTCATTATTTTGGGGGCATATTAGGTGTATATTCCTATTCCTGGTGCTAAAAAATTGATGCAGGGGCTGCCATTGGTGATTGGCACAATTCCATATAATGGTTCCAGCAGCATAAACTCTAGCATTGCTAGCCAGCTCAGTATGGATATGAGCTGGTTGACACTGACCCTGCCTGAGCAGCCTGAAGGTAAACTATTTTGAAATTCCTTCATAATAGCATTTTACACAATAAAGTACTTAAAAGCAGATCATGAAAAATAGTTGTGCTCAAATGTTAATTACCACTACTACAAAATTGTTATTATTAAAAATCTTAAGACATCATTCCTAGAAGGGACTTGAAGAACTTTACTTCTCCTGGACACAAAGTCACTGATAGCAGATCCAGGAATAAAATCAGTATCTCCTGATTTCAATTTAAAATAGTGTAAGTTTGTAATGTAAACCTGTCTGAAGGATCAAGTATTACCTTATTACTATAGCCAGACTTCAGTGATATTTACCTAGAACACAACACTTACATATATCAAAAGAGTAAAATACAATCAGTTTTAATAGCAGTTTAATAAAAGCAGATTCTCTTAAATAATTTTTATTGTCATGGGCCCGTACAGTTGATGAACAGAGGAAAATAACAAACTTATCTCCAAATTTCACTAAATGGTGAGGGTTCAGAAGAGATTAATGCAATTAATTTGTTCATGGCTCTCATGGATTCAACTCCATTTCTCTTTCAGCACCACCAAATTATGCAGATGTGGTATCAGAGGAAGAATTCTCTAGACATGTTCCATCTTACACGCAGCCTTCCAGTTGTGAGGGGGAAGCATGCTGTCCTGTGTTCGCCTGCATATAGGAATTCTGGTTTCAGCCTCCACCTCTTTATTCAAAGGTAAACAAAGCAAAAGAAAATTAGGGTTTTGTTTTTTTATGCTATTTTTAAATAGTCATCATTTGCTGCCCTTCCTTCATTTAAGTGTGTTGCTGACTCATAAGCAGTAGGACATAGATATAAATGTCTTTACAGTGATGATAGGTAGTCACTGATCCATTTACCAAACCTGTAGCTTGTGGTTTGTGGGTACATGGATTGCCTTTAAGGTGTCTTATGTGGTCATGGAATACAGAGTTCTTAAATGACCTACTGGGACTTCTTAATAACAGTTGCTTCTCTAAGCAACTTGGCTTGTAACCATCATTTAATTAGCAGTAGAAAATGGACTCATTCTGAAGACAGTGGTGACAGTCATCTCAGTCTGCTCTTTTTTTTGTAGGTTGACCCTCATCCTAGTGATGTGGAAGAGACCCAGCATGTATCATTCATCCTCTGACATACTTCAGAAATCACTGTGTTCATAATCTAATTAAAACCTTGGTTCTTTCCTTCTGCCTTTTAGGAGGAGAGGGAGGAAAGATTAACTTAACATAAATAAGCATCAAGACTGAAGATGATAAAAATTAACAAATAACATGGGCTACCCATAAGCAAACTGGGTTGTGGTACAAGTTTATGTGATGATGGTAGAGACACCTTTAAATAATGGAATGAAGAAAGGAAAAGTCCCAGAATGTAAAGCAAGTCCCTATGGTGATAGAGGAAGTGGTAGACTTCCTCAGGTAGACACCAACCTGAGGAAATGTAATCTGTGTAAATAGTGGAAACACTATGCTGGTATACCTTTAAAAAGGTATCTCAAAATGGAGCAAAAGCATGCTAAACGTGAAGGCAGTGTGGACTCATTCGAGGCAGACTTAGTTTTGGAGTGTAGCAGTGCCAGGGTGTGCATGAGTAAGAAAATGGCCTACCACAAATATGGAGGAAAGGTTTCAGGGTCATCGTGGTTTCTTACCATAATCCATAGGACTGAAATCCTTGAAAGAATCCTGTCTTGAGATCACATAGTCTTATGAGGTCCTAATGAAGTAGTACAGTTTTTACTCTTCGAATGGTATTTTTCAAAGTAGTCTATAAATTGGCTATGCAGTATTATGAAACCAAGAACAGGTTCCTTTGAAAAGCTTATCAGTTCAGGGGCAAAGATGAACTTGAATATGAAAACACACTTGATTTGTGACTTTTACTTTTTGCCCCCTTTCAGTACTTGAACAGGATACACGTTTGATTTTATCTTCCTTACCTGACAGCACATTAGACAAGGAATGGGGGAGAAAGTTTGCATCTTTAGGATGACTTAATAAGTACATAGTGCAAAAAAAAAGTCTTTTCTTAACCTACCTCTAGTGGAGTTTGCAGATATGTTTTTAAAACTAGAGGCCTGAGAAATCATTTTGGATTGTCTCCTGTTTGCAGTAGCAGTCTAATCTAACTTACCATTAAATCTGAAAATGGACCATGAGAAGAATCTATAGTTAGCATTAAATGGAAGTAAATATATGAGTACCTAAAGGTATTTCAAAATAAACGTAATATCAAAAGAGGATAGAAATGCCATTTAAAAACAAATTTAATTCCTATAGAGAGAATTAAGTCTACTGTTGTTGGTCACTACATTGTACATTGTTATTCCAGTTCTTTAGCAATTCTCTTTAAACTGCAATTTTCTTTTTTGTTTTGGTGCAATATTTTATTATTTAGTCTCAGGATTTCAGACCAATGTGATTGTGTTGCTGCTTAAATCTGAGTGGTATTTTTAATGTACCCTCTCCCATGGATTCAGTCACATGTTCACTTGCTTTTCCTTTAATCTGTTGCTTTCACAAGCAAAGAGCATGTCTGGATGTTAAGTGGAAGGGAGACAGGGATTCCCTTGATAGAGATTTTGAACCAACCAAACACTGGTTTACTCCATGTCTTGAGGGTTTGATAACAAAAACTCTGGTGCTCCCCATGCAGAATACTGTACCTAACTCAACAGAATGATTTATTTTTCTTTCAACCACTATCAGTTAAAAATAGAAAAGTCCTTCTAAAGTTCAATTTTGTATTTAGAAATTAGCCATTTGATCAGGGATTTTTTTTACAAACTTTAAGTAAATGTATGCTTTTCACCCTTCTGGACATACCTCTCCTCTCTGTAATCATGCAGGGCACCTTGCATTTTAAGCCACTGTTTGAAGTCACAATGCAAAACTGTTATACCAGTAATTGTGGTACTGAAATTTGTCACAAAACTTTATTGTATGTTTGGGATTTTAGTGTTTTATTTTGCCTTGTTTTTTATTTAGTGTGTGTTAAATAGTTTTATTTCTACTTCAAAAGGAATATCTTCAACTATTTCTTGACTTTTTCCATTTTGTAGTTTACATGTCATACCAAGACACTATCCACCTCCATAGCCCCAAAAGAAACTAAAGAAACAAACTGAGACAGGTTGGAGGGTGAGGAAGCTTAATTATTCAGTTTCATGTAGAAAAGTGACAGCTTAATGGAATACTTCACTTAGAAATTTTCACTTATATTACAGAAATCATGAAGTGGCCCCACAAAATCGAAACAGAGTGGACTTTTGTTATCAGTTTAAACATCTGCTTTAAAAATAAAACTTGCCTTATTGAATTGATGTTGGCATATCTGACATTAAGCAGTAGGTTGAAACTACATTAAATACTTTCTTTTAAAACAAGTTATTTTAGGTATGGAGAAAATTCTACATTGCAACAGAGAATACTTGAGAATGAAGAGTGGCTATTATTTGCTTGTTTATTCTCCTCTTGCTCTTATTTAGTCTGCCAAGAAACTGTGGCCTTAGAATTTTCTTTTTGCTGCAAAAATTGTGAAATTGAAAAAGTGTGTCTTTTGGCACACAAAATCTTCCCATGGATAAAACTTTAATTTTTTAATATTTTCATTTTGCACAATAATAAAATCAGTAGGTGGGGGTTTGTTTTTGATAAGTTAACTATGAAAGCTTTTTTATTTTTATTACTATAAATGTAATAGTGATTTAATCCACAGGAAAAGAAATAAAGATTGTATTTTGTATTCATGTATGACCCCTATGGGTTCCTTTTGTCAATAAAATAATTATACCGATTATTTTATGCATTGCTAGTTTTGTCTTGTTTTTTAAAAGACCACCATTTAAATTGTTAAAGACTGAAGGGAAATCAATACCAAAAAGTGGACATTGTCAACATTATGATTCTTTAATATGTACTTTTGCCAAGCAGGGCACTGCCTTGGGGACTCTGAGCTTGTTTCTGTGGCAGGCTCAGTTTCCCCCACATAATCAGTTTTTAGCTTTCCATGAAGAAAAGGAGATGAGTACACTGTTAAACTGTATTGGTTGTTGAGAGAACATCTTTATTTTCAAGTGGTAATGGCTATTCCTTCAGAATATTTTAGTAATTTTCATTTGGTAGAATCTCCAGGATTGATTTAATAGATCCGGTGCAGAGTTGGTGGATCAATACGGAGAAACACTGACCTACGTAAACCTCCCCTTTCTACAAATTCTCTTGTGGATAAAAGCTGTGAGTTTGGTATGGGAAGATGGGGTGGTGTATAATTTCAAACAAACTGCCCAAGCCCTCTGTCCTGGAAAATTAACTTTAGCCATGCTGTAAAAATCAGCCTTGATAGTTGACTCTCCCAAACACTGGTATGTGAAGTGGTGTTATAGTGTCATTTCTGTGTTCACATTCACAATCCACAAATTGACACTTCTCATGCATTATAAATGTTTAACACCTGAAGTTCTCTGCTCTTTCTGCAGTTACCTGTGAAGCTGCTGTTCAAAGAATTTAGAACTAAGGCAGGGTATGGCAAAGAATCTAGGACAAAGCCCTCACGTTAGAAATGAGGATACCAAAATGCAGAAGAGTAAGATTTGAGTGTCTGGCCTGCATTCACCATAAGGTCCCTCCTAGCTCTAAAATTTCCTGATTCTGCAACCTTAGCAGAAACTAAGGAAACAGTAATTGCATATATGTTACACAGCTTGAGTATGTATAAGCTAAATCCAAAACTCAGCATTTTAATCTAAAATCCCTGCATTCTGAAAAGGACACCAGTGTGACTAAATCACTTCCTGAGAATGTTTATTAATGACTGGAATTTTTTTTTTGGCAGAGGCATTTATTTCTAATTTTTTGTTTTGAAATAATCATAGACTCATAAGAAGTTAAAAAATAATTCACAGAATTCCTGGATACCCCAACATCCACTTTCCCCCAGTGGTTGCATTATCAAAGTCAGGACATATGCCACTGACAAAATACATACAATTAGGGAGGGCTTAGACCAAGTAGATTTCCCCAGTTTCTGCATGCACTACTTTTTATTTCTGTTATAATTCTGACATTTCACCCCGTGAAATTCATATAATCACCACCACAATCCATATACAGAACTGCCATCACCAGAGCGTTCCCCTTGTGCGGCTGCTCCCTCCCTCCCCTCCTCTTCCCTCCCCTCTTCTCCCCTAATCCCAAATGATCTGTTCTCCATCTCTGTAATTCTGTCATTTGGAGAATGCTATATAAATGGAACCATTCAGCCGTATAACCTTTTGAGATTTTTTTTTTATTCAGCATGATAGTTTTGAGATGCATGTAAGTTGCTGAATATATCAATACTCTGTTGCTTTTTATTTCAGCAGAGGCATTTTAATAGAGATAGATTGGTTATTACTTAAAACTTCATTTGACAATTGACTAAGATGATGTATGAATTTGTGTGCCATTTGAAGCACATACTTTTGTAAAAAAAGTGATTTGAGTTTGAGAGCTATGTATATAGAAAAATGCATAAATGCAGATATACACAAACTTTAAAGGCTCATTTTTAGCTTGTCAAAGTACTTAAAGCATATTAGCTTTAAATATCAGCTATCACATGAAAAATGATTAAGGTTCACTTGTCATGAAATTGTAGCCTGAGTACTTACTGTCTTGGGCAATTTATCCTATCAGACTTTGAATCTGATAAACTTTAATATAGATTACACAGGAAAGGAACTACATTTGCATTCTGTGTTTGTGCATTTAATTTTGTGTGTTTTTCCCTTTTTTCCTTTCCCTTCTTTAACAACCTCACTCCTTAATACCTGAGATGGAACATCCACCTGGATGCTGAGAAAAGTATTTGTAAAATATGTTTATTTTTAATAAAACAATCTTATAATAATATGGGCTTACTTGTTGAGACTATTAAACTTTTTTAGACGTGAGGACTTTTACTTTAGTTGGTTACACAGTGTGGTAGTTGGTTACACAATAACCTAAAACCAGACATCATTCTATCAGTGAGGGAAGGATTCTATCAATGATGGAAGGAGATAACAAAACAGAAATACATGGTAATGGTGGTGGGAGAAGTATAAAAAGGGATGACTAATGCCACTTTCCAGAATGTTCCCCTGACTGAATTTACAATGAGCAACTTCCTAGGTGGAATTAATGTGTTCACTGATGGGAGATTTTATTCCCACCCAAGTTGCAAGGCAGCACCTTTCAATGGCAGCAAGGAAAAACATCGGAGCTCTCCTTGTACTTGAAATCCACCCACAAGCACACACTCACACATGCACACACACATATGAACACATGCTCACACACACACAGGGAACCTTATCTCTTCTTGCCTTTTTGGCTAAACCCTTTACCTCCAGACCTGTGTCTATTTCATTCAGGTAAGAATGTAAGCTCTGTTCCAAAGATAGGAAGGAGAGGATTGTTCCTAAATAAAAAGGAGTTTGATGGGAGAGAAACCATTTCCTGTGAACTTCTGACCAATCTGTTCCCACTAAGTGCCTCAGAGAGGTACCAGGAAAATATAAGTAAATCACTAAATGAGTAAACTGACATGCTAGGAATTTATCTTTTTCTTTAAAAAAAAAATGTTACTGCATGGCACATTAGTCATTTCCCCACCCTGTCCTCACCCCATGTCTCTATTCAATGACTAAAGAATATAAACTATTCTGGACCAAATTTATAAAACTATATTAAGAACACCACAGAGGTATTGCTTACTATATTCTTTACAAACGTGAATTCACTTAACCATAGCATGAAAATTGCAATACTTCTTGATTTTGCCTTTTAATTTTGGATGTCAGTATTCATCTAAAAGTCCACGTGGCAAGTGTTCAATATGTGATAGCTTATTTGTATTAGCTATCACTGCAAATATTCAGACATGTCTGGCTTGGTTTATTGTGTTGATTCAAGTAAAGTATAAAGGTTTATGGTCTATGGGTAATTAGCTTACTTCAAAAACAATAAACACGTACATGCACAGATGCTTTGTTCCTCAGCTGTAAACTTCATCCAATGGGCAAGACAGCACATTAAAAACTGCATTGTTTATACACCTGGGACTCATAAGATAGGGTGCATTATCAACACCAACTCATCTCACTACTGGAAGGACACTGAGCATGAATATATTTTTGGTGGCTGATTTGATGGCCAGTAAACAGATAAGGGATAAGGAGGCTTTCAACAAAACAATTCCTTATTTCTGTACACAGTCTGCATCCTAAATCATTGCTGGTCAGGAATCCAAAAGTTAAACCCTAACAAGCCATAATAGTCTATGGCAGTCCTAGGAAGGGTCTAGGAGCATGTGTGAGCATTTATAAGAAACTACACTGGATATTCACTATTCAAAAGCTTGACTGTAGATCAGTTTTAATAGTTCCAGGAGAACTGAGGTTATGGAAAAGAAGCTTAATAACCTACATTATAGAAAAACATCTATAGTGTTTTTCTCCTGTATAAATTAAATAAAGTTTAAGAAGTAGCTATATGTATATAAACAGGAGGAGTGAAATATTAAGCTAAAGTCTCTATCTTCCTTAGGAGAAGATAAAGCCAAAGATTCTGGGTAAACCTCTTAAAAGAATCTACATCGACAGAGGGACATAGAAGCAAATCTAAATGTTTGTTATTTTGTCCTTAATTCAACCATCTGGCCCTTCTAGATACATGCAGAATGCGAGGTGTCCAGGGGAGCTGCAGCAACAAATATCTATTTTTATCTTATCCCAGGAAACAAAAAATTACACTAATGAAGTCAAAAGATAACATCTCAAACACGTATAGCTAAAAACACAAACCAGTGCTCCTTTAAAGAGTGTCAGGATCACATCTGAAAAAATGTGGTACTTTTAAGAAAATTAATCTCCATCTATTTGAAGGCTTCTTAAACAACTAGCTCCAGAAGTGTCCTCCTGAGTTTAGGACAATATTGAGAAATCAGAAGGGCTCATTTTAGGAAAAGTTAAGGAAGTTAAGCAAATCCAGCAATGAGTTTTCTATGTAAGTATAGGAAGTAGTTATAAAACCACAGACAAAACTAATTCCCCTTTACCCATAGGAATATGTTTTAAATAAGATTGACATTGACCATGGGGGTTTGTTCTGGTCTTGGACTTGCTGTTGGACATGAGATGCAAGTCTCTTGGGGAAGAACTGAGATGGTGGGAGCCAGCAACTTTTGCTAACTTTCTCTCTCCAGGTTCCTCCAGCCATAGAAACTGGATCTTTGAACTTCCAACCTTAGCTTGACTGGTTCCCAAACAAACAGGACTTTGGCAGGTGCTGAGGCAGGTGCTGGTGAGAGCTACAATGCATCTTGGCATCCCATGTCTGCTCTAATAAGCCTGGGCACCTGGGCACCCACCCTGCCCAGCCATCCTCTCTTTGGCTGCATGGCCCAAGTGCACAGAACTAGGCACATCCAGAGAGGAAACCTCAGCAGCTGCCTCATTAGCTGAGACATCAGCTCCAACACCAGGACACCCAGAGAGAGGAAAGTAAAAGAAATCCATTAAATGGAGGAATTCATTAGAAGTGACTGATATCAGCAAAATCAATGGCTCCATGTATCAGCTAAGTTCTCTAACAGGATATTCTTTCTATTCCCACACCTTATTTTGTGACTGAAATGTATACCTCGAGACCCAAACGATCCATATGCTTGAGCCTCGAGGTCCTGCCCAACTATTTCCTGCCCTCGTCTAGGGTGACCAACTTGTCCTGGCTAATCCAGGGCTTTCCCACATTTTGCACAGAGAGTCCAACATCCCAGGACCCCCCCTTTCACTCCCAGGTATACTGACCACATTGGCCACCCTACCCTCATCCCTCCTAACAAGGAACACCTGCTCCCCACCCCCCATGAGCACTAGCTGAAGTCTTTCCCAAAATCTCTGTCCCCTGTCTCTGAGCTCCCAGCACCAAAACCTTCCTGTTGTTACTCAACAGCTGCCATGTGGATATGGAGTGTCCTCCTAAAAATGGACGAGAGCCTGTGGACCAGGTGTGGAATGCTCAGGCCCCATTAGACATCGTGATTTGGACTGTGACTCTCCATGGAGGCCAGCCCCTCAGTTCAGTCTGCAACTCACTCCCTGGCTGCAGTGACCTGTCCTTCCCTTTCAGAGGCCCCAGCCTGCCCAGGACTCGCCACCCCAAGATTCCCAGGGGACAGGATGGCCATGACACCCCTGAATACCTCTGCTCTCAGCCTCAACTAGCTCAGTGCATTAATGCCCACGTGCATGTCAGAGGCTATAGCTGTGCTTTCTCAGGCTCCCCTCTCCATCTTTCCCATGGGCCTACAAACATGGCCCTGATTTCCCAAGAGCTGCAGGGCCCCTTTCTTCCTCTTGCAGCCCTTTCCACAACACCATGGGTCCAGGGAGGGCTGGCCCCTTCTCATGGTCTAATTACCATCCTGGGTAATTACCAGGACCAGAAGGTAATGACACAACTACGCTAGAAGGCCTTCTGCATTTCCTCTTTTGAAATTGCCTTAAGATGCTTTGGGGGATGGTCTTCTTCATCTCTTGACTGTGAGAACTCTTTACCCTTTGAGACTGGAAAGGATGTTTTGAGTTTATCCAAAGGACATCCAGAAGTAAGACTGACTGAGGCTGGCCCTGCTCACAGCAGGTCAAAGCAGCTGAGATGTAGGGCAGGGAAGTGGGTACTTTCATGTGGTTTTACAGTTGGCTCTGAGTAAAATTTACAAACATCTGACTTGTAATCATTTATTCTTACTCCCTTTACCTGGGTGTCCCCAGGCTCTGTCAGCCTATGGGGTGAATTATGTCCCATTAAATGTAATATTCACATGTCACTGACTTTTAGTCCAACTTGCTCTTGAAAAAGCTCAGCTTCTTGCCAAGTCCCTCTGTGTCTCTTGGAAATTTCCAGGCAGCCCTGTAAGTGCTACCCTCTAGCACTGCCTATCATGCCTTGAAGACTTCATGAAGCCAGACTGTGATTGATTTTAACAGAGTGAAGAAAAAACTACCTGCCATTTTGTCCTTTACTTTGTTAGAAGGGCCCTCAAAGAGCTTCTTGGGCCCCCATATATTGTCGAGTTGCAGTAACATGGCTGTTGTAGTTTTCCTACTCACTTGGAGAGACGTCCCTCTCTCTAAGACCCAGGTATGCATCCTTGCCACCAGGCTGCTGGCAAAATCATGTGGCTCACATCCCTTAGGATCTCTCACCTCTCCTCTGGAGATCAAAGCTCTGGCACTGTGGCAACTTGTCTCACCTGGAATTCTCTTACCTTAGGATGTGACCCCCCACCCCCACTCCATAACTTTGAACTTCTTCAAGAGCATTTGGGGCATCTACATTTGACAGGGGGCCCCAAGCTTAGAGTCAGGCAGGGACCTCCCTACATCTGTGCCAGGATGGCTCGAGAGTCATGGAAATTCAGGGAGAGCTGGTGAGTGACTGCAGGAAAGGAAGGCCTGTCACCCCACCCTGGAAGAGCCCCCCACCTCACTAAGACCACCAGCTCCTGACTAATGAGAAATAGGGCACAAGGGCATGCCAAGCTATTATTACATTTCTGGACCCTACAGAAAAGAAACAGAAGGCTGATATATTTTACTGAGGAAGAAGAGCTGCTGAGTATGCATGTCCCTGCCTGGGGAGGGCAGGTGCAGAAGGTGTCCTGGGGTTCTCTACTGAGGAAATGCACTGGGTCACCTGTCAGTGTGTCAACAGGAAGGAACTGGGCTCACTTTGAAGCTCCTCTCTGTAAGGAGCTGGGTTTCCTTTGAACTTTTTCTGGGTTCTTCCCCTAGGGATTCCATAGCTGACTGAGCTCTGCCAGGAAGCATTTCTTCCCCTGCTGGAAGAGAACACAGGGCTAGGATTGTAGTGCTTGTCATAAATCTAGCAGATGCAACTTTTTCCTGTCTCCTCTGTACCTACTTGGTTGGGGGTGGTGGTGCTCAACCTCCCATATGAGCTTTTCATATAAAAGGCCTCCATTTGTGCTTAGTATAGTGGCTCCAAAGCCCAGGGAATTTTATATTTATTAAAATATAAAATATAAAATTTTATATTTATTAAAATATAAAATATAAAATTTTATATTTATTAAAATATAAAATATAAAATTTTATATTTATTACAGAGCGAGAGATGCATTCATTCTGCATGTTTCCATTAACACAGACTGGCAATTAATGCGTTTGGTTCAAAAGCCTTTAAACATTTGTACAACCATTTGCACATCTAAATGGCTCTGTGTAGCAGTCAAGCAGGTGGTTAACTATATGTATATTAAATTCATAGAAAAACTAGTAATTTTCAGTTATAGCTGTCAGTTCACAGTTTACATGATAAGAATTTTTTGAATAGATCCATTAGCTGATTTAGTTAGCCAGGGTTTTTATAAATCATGGTTTATTTGCATATTCTACTTATAAAGGAGGAATTTTCAGCATTCCCACATGAATCAATAAATATTTACTTTGGTTTTTATTCTGCCCAAACACCGAGTTTGACAATGGATGAAATATCATTGGGTGTGCTTAAACAGCTGCTGAGATGCAGCTGTTTTATTAGTTGTTTTTGTTTAGTATTATTGTTCAGATAATGGTTTGAAAGTTTTATTCATTTGTTGTTAATTTGTTTTTAATAAATAAAGTCAAAATAAGGTTGAATCGCAGTTCCTTCTGATTTTACAATGTATTGTACTTTCTTGGTAATATGTTTTGACAATAGAAACTTTCAAGCCAAGGAAAAGCTGTCCCATTTTTCTAAATGATACCCTTTAAAGCAAAACTCTGAAATATATAGCACTAACTCACACATAATAATATGTGATGATTGTGTTACTGTGGATAATATTTCTCTTTCAAAGGCTACAGAAATAATTTAAAACACCTCATTTGGCTTTTACAGCACAAAAGGCAACATGCGACACCAGACCCGTGGGGGAAAATGCCAAACTGGTGTTGAGAAGCTGAACACTCTTCAGAGAAAGGTCTCCAACATTCTCACCCTTGTAAGCCTCTTTGGACCTCTTCTAAATTTCTGCATTGAAATCATGATCCCATTGTTAGGAGATGTAAATTTGGCTAATGGAGGATTTTTAGGAAGTTTCCAAATACTTGGAACCCCAAGTGGTTCCCTTCTATGTACCATATTTATAATTGGGTGCTGCTAGCACCCTTGACATCCTTCCTACTGGGCTCTCCTCTGTCTCAGACATCTGGGCACACACTCGCTTAAACTGTGTAAGAAAATTGAGCAGTTTTCTTTAGTTCTTGTTATGGATTGAATTGTACCTCCCCAATATATATATATGTTCAAGTCCTAACCCCCAGCCCATTTCCATTTATTTGGAAATAGGTCTTTGAAGGTATAATTAGGTAAGAGGAAGCCAAATGAGCTTAGAGTGGGCCCTAATCCATTAAGGTTGGTGTCCTTATAAGAAGAAAATTTGGACACCCAGACAAACAGAAAGGGGAATAGGCCATGTGATGATGGAGGAGGCAGATATCGGATTACTGCTTTTACAAGCCAAGGGATGCCAAGGATTGCTGCCAAGCCACCAGAAGCTACAGCCAGGCAAGGAAGGATCTTCCCCTAGAGTCTTCAGAGGGAGCGTGATCCTACCAACACCTTGATTTGGGGCTTCTGGCCTTCAGAACTGTGAGATAATAAATGTGTGTTGTTTAAAGTCACCAAATTGTGATACTTTGTGATGGCAGCCTCAGGAACAAAGACAGTCAGGTAACCTGATGCCCACAGGACCAGCCAGATATGTTTACACTAAAGAGTAAGATCCATGTGACAGAATAAAGCCTGTCTCAAATATGATGGCTGATGCCTTCAAGATAGGCATTCAAGAGGCAAGAATCTGGAGTAGACTCTCTATAAATCATTCAGAAAGCAAGTATTAGAAAGAAGTATTTTATCTCAGATCTCTGGGAAATATTAAAAATCATTTTGGGGACTTCCTGGAAGATGGCGGCTTAGTAAGACGCGCGGATCTTAGTTTCTTCTCCAGGACACCTACTAGGGGAGTAGAAACGATACAGAAAGCGCCCAAAGCCACAACAGAGATAAAAAAGACAGCGTACCCCATCCTGGAACGGCTGGCTGGCTGAGAGAAGCAGCTCGGGTGAGATCGCCGAGGCGCGCGGGCCTTACCGGGCGGGGTGGCAAGCAGCCGGAGTTACTCCCTTCCCCCTTCCCGGGCCGGCTGGGAGAATTGGAGAGGTGTTCCCCTGAAACCAAGGCGACTGGCGCCCACACCACGCGCAGCCCCCGGACCAACTGAGAGAATTGGATCGGAAACCCCCAGGCCGCGGAGAACGGTGACCCCGTGACTCCCGGGGAACGTGCACTCTCTCGGGCGGGCCACTGCCGCTGGCGACCTCCCACCACGCTTGTTGCCCAGGGCCGACTAGGAAATTCGGACGGGCTCTTTCCCTGGCTGCGGCGACCAGCAACCCTCCCTGCGTTCGGACACCCTCCCTGCGTTCGGACCCCAGGCCGGCTCAAGCCGCTTCGGCTAGCGAACCCCTAGGAAGGCAAGAGTTTTCCAAAGTTTAAGGTCCCACAGCACCTTTTACTGGTGGGACCCGCAGACAAACGTGTGCCACGAGCGCCACCTACTGGGCAGGATAAGAAAAACAGAACCCAGAGATTTCACAGAAAAATATTACAACCTTGCTGGGTCCAACACCAAGAGAAATCTGAATAAATGCCCAGACGCCAGCAGCAGAAGATAACTGTCCACGCTCAAAAGATTGAGAATATGGCTCAGTCAAAGGAACAAACCAATAGCTCAAATGAGACACAAGAGCTGAGACAACTAATGCTGAATATACGAACAGAAATGGAAAACCTCTTCAAAAATGAAATCGATAAATTGAGGGAGGACATGAAGAGGACATGGGCTGAACATAAAGAAGAAATAGAAAAACTGAAAAAACAAATCACAGAACTTATGGAAGTGAAGGATAAAGTAGCAAACATAGAAAAAATAATGGATAGCTACAATGATAGATTTAAAGAGACAGAAGATAGAATTAGTGATTTGGAGGATGGAACATCTGAATTCCAAAAAGAAACAGAAACTATAGGGAAAAGAATGGAAAAATTTGAACAGGGTATCAGGGAACTCAAGGACAATATGAACCGCACAAATATACGTGTTGTGGGTGTCCCAGAAGGAGAAGAGAAGGGAAAAGGAGGAGAAAAACTAATGGAAGAAATTATCACTGAAAATTTCCCAACTCTTATGAAAGACCTAAAATTACAGATCCAAGAAGTGCAGCGCACCCCAAAGAGATTAGACCCAAATAGGCGTTCTCCAAGACACTTACTAGTTAGAATGTCAGAGGTCAAAGAGAAAGAGAAGATCTTGAAAGCAGCAAGAGAAAAACAATCCATTACATACAAGGGAAACCCAATAAGACTTTGTGTAGATTTCTCAGCAGAAACCATGGAAGCTAGAAGACAGTGGGATGATATATTTAAAATACTAAAAGAGAAAAACTGCCAACCAAGACTCCTATATCCAGCAAAATTATCCTTCAAAAATGAGGGAGAAATTAAAACGTTCTCAGACAAAAAGTCACTGAAAGAATTTGTGACCAAGAGACCAGCTCTGCAAGAAATACTAAAGGGAGCACTAGAGTCAGATACAAAAAGACAGAAGAGAGAGATATGGAAAAGAGTGTAGAAAGAAGGAAAATCAGATATGATATATATAATACAAAAGGCAAAATGTTAGAGGAAAATATTATCCAAACAGTGATAACACTAAATGTCAATGGACTGAATTCCCCAATCAAAAGACATAGATTGGCAGAATGGATTAAAAAACAGGATCCTTCGATATGCTGTCTACAGGAAACACATCTTAGACCCAAAGATAAACATAGGTTGAAAGTGAAAGGTTGGGAAAAGATATTTCATGCAAATAACAACCAGAAAAGAGCAGGAGTGGCTATACTAATATCCAACAAATTAGACTTCAAATGTAAAACAGTTAAAAGAGACAAAGAAGGACACTATATACTAATAAAAGGAACAATTAAACAAGAAGACATAACAATCATAAATATTTACGCACCGAATCAGAATGCCCCAAAATACGTGAGGAATATACTGCAAACACTGAAAAGGGAAATAGACTCATATACCCTAATAGTTGGAGACTTCAACTCACCACTCTCATCAAGGGACAGAACATCTAGACAGAGGATCAACAAAGAAATAGAGAATCTGAATATTACTATAAATGAACTAGACTTAATAGACATTTATAGGACATTACATCCCACAACAGCAGGATACACCTTTTTCTCAAGTGCTCATGGATCATTCTCAAAGATAGACCATATGCTGGGCCACAAAGCAAGTCTTAACAAATTTAAAAAGATTGAAATCATACACAACACTTTCTCGGACCATAAAGGAATGATGTTGGAAATCAATAATAGGCAGAGTGCCAGAAAATTCACAAATACGTGGAGGCTCAACAACACACTCCTAAACAACGACTGGGTCAAAGAAGAAATTGCAAGAGAAATTAGCAAATACCTCGAGGTGAATGAAAATGAAAACACAACATATCAAAACTTATGGGACGCAGCAAAGGCAGTGCTAAGAGGGAAATTTATTGCTCTAAATGCCTATATCAGAAAAGAAGAAAAGGCAAAAATTCAGGAATTAACTATCCATTTGGAAGAACTGGAGAAAGAACAGCAAGCTAACCCCAAAGCAAGCAAAATGAAAGAAATAACAAAGATTAGAGCACAAATAAATGAAATTGAAAACATGAAAACAATAGAGAAAATCAATAAGGCCAGAAGTTGGTTCTATGAGAAAATCAATAAGATTGATGGGCCCTTAGCAAGATTGACAAAAAGAAGAAGAGAGAGGATGCAAATAAATAAGATCAGAAATGGAAGAGGAGACATAACTACTGACCTCACAGAAATAAAGGAGGTAATAACAGGATACTATGAACAACTTTACGCTAATAAATACAACAATTTAGAGGAAATGGACGGGTTCCTGGAAAGACATGAACAACCAACTTTGACTCAAGAAGACATAGATGACCTCAACAAACCAATCACAAGTAAAGAAATTGAATTAGTCATTCAAAAGCTTCCTAAAAAGAAAAGTCCAGGACCAGATGGCTTCACATGTGAATTCTACCAAACGTTCCAGAAAGAATTAGTACCAATTCTCTTCAAACTCTTCAAAAAAATCGAAGTGGAGGGAAAACTACCTAATTCATTCTATGAAGCCAACATCACCCTCATACCAAAACCAGGCAAAGATATTACAAAAAAAGAAAACTACAGACCAATCTCTCTAATGAATACAGATGCAAAAATCCTCAATAAAATTCTAGCAAATCGTATCCAACAACACATTAAAAGAATTATACATCATGACCAAGTAGGATTCATCCCAGGTATGCAAGGATGGTTCAACATAAGAAAATCAATTAATGTAATACACCATATCAACAAATCAAAGCAGAAAAATCACATGATCATCTCAATTGATGCAGAGAAGGCATTCGACAAGATTCAACATCCTTTCCTGTTGAAAACACTTCAAAAGATAGGAATACAAGGGAACTTCCTTAAAATGATAGAGGGAATATATGAAAAACCCACAGCTAATATCATCCTCAATGGGGAAAAATTGAAAACTTTCCCCCTAAGATCAGGAACAAGACAAGGATGTCCACTATCACCACTATTATTCAACATTGTGTTGGAGGTTCTAGCCAGAGCAATTAGACAAGAAAAAGAAATACAAGGCATCAAAATTGGAAAGGAAGAAGTAAAACTATCACTGTTTGCAGACGATATGATACTATACGTTGAAAACCCGGAAAAATCCACAACAAAACTACTAGAGCTAATAAATGAGTACAGCAAAGTAGCAGGTTACAAGATCAACATTCAAAAATCTGTAGCATTTCTATACACTAGTAATGAACAAGCAGAGGGGGAAATCAAGAAACGAATCCCATTTACAATTGCAACTAAAAGAATAAAATACCTAGGAATAAATTTAACTAAAGAGACAAAAAACCTATATAAAGAAAACTACAAAAAACTGCTAAAAGAAATCACAGAAGACCTAAATAGATGGAAGGGCATACCGTGTTCATGGATTGGAAGACTAAATATAGTTAAGATGTCAATCCTACCTAAATTGATTTACAGATTCAATGCAATACCAATCAAAATCCCAACAACTTATTTTTCAGAAATAGAAAAACCAATAAGCAAATTTATCTGGAAGGGCAGGGTGCCCCGAATTGCTAAAAACATCTTGAGGAAAAAAAACGAAGCTGGAGGTCTCGCGCTGCCTGACTTTAAGGCATATTATGAAGCCACAGTGGTCAAAACAGCATGGTATTGGCATAAAGATAGATATATCGACCAATGGAATCGAATAGAGTGCTCAGATATAGACCCTCTCATCTATGGACATTTGATCTTTGATAAGGCAGTCAAGCCAACTCACCTGGGACAGAGCAGTCTCTTCAATAAATGGTGCCTAGAGAACTGGATATCCATATGCAAAAGAATGAAAAAAGACCCATCTCTCACACCCTATACAAAAGTTAACTCAAAATGGATCAAAGATCTAAACATTAGGTCTAAGACCATAAAACAGTTAGAGGAAAATGTTGGGAGATATCTTATGGATCTTACAACTGGAGGCGGTTTTATGGACCTTAAACCTAAAGCAAGAGCACTGAAGAAGGAAATAAATAAATGGGAACTCCTCAAAATTAAACACTTTTGTGCATCAAAGAACTTCATCAAGAAAGTAGAAAGACAGCCTTCACAATGGGAGATAATATTTGGAAATGATATATCAGATAAAGGTCTAGTATCCAGAATTTATAAAGAGATTGTTCATCTCAACAACAAAAAGACAGCCAACCCAATTACAAAATGGGAAAAAGACTTGAACAGACACCTCTCAGAAGAGGAAATACGGATGGCCAAGAGGCACATGAAGAGATGCTCAATGTCCCTGGCCATTAGAGAAATGCAAATCAAAACCACAATGAGATATCATCTCACACCCACCAGAATGGCCATTATCAACAAAACAGAAAATGACAAGTGCTGGAGAGGATGCGGAGAAAGAGGCACACTTATCCACTGTTGGTGGGAATGTCAAAGGGTGCAACCACTGTGGAAGGCAGTTTGGCGGTTCCTCAAAAAGCTGAATATTGAATTGCCATACGACCCAGCAATACCATTGCTAGGTATCTACTCAAAGGACTTAAGGGCAAAGACACAAACGGACATTTGCACACCAATGTTTATAGCAGCATTATTTACAATTGCAAAGAGATGGAAACAGCCAAAATCTCCATCAACAGAAGAGTGGCTAAACAAACTGTGGTATATACATACGATGGAATATTATGCAGCTTTAAGACAAGATAAACTTATGAACCATGTAATAACATGGATGGACCTAGAGAATATTATGCTGAGTGAATCCAGCCAAAAACTAAAGGACAAATACTGTATGGTCCCACTGATGTGAACGGACATTCGAGAATAAACTTGAAATATGTCATTGGTAACAGAGTTCAGCAGGAGTTAGAAACAGGGTAAGACAATGGGTAATTGAAGCTGAAGGGATACAGACTGTGCAACAGGACTAGATACAAAAACTCAAAAATGGACAGCACAATAATACCTAATTGTAAAGTAATCATCTTAAAACACTGAATGAAGCTGCATCTGAGCTATAGGTTTTTGTTTTGTTTTGTTTTGTTTTGTTTTGATTTTACTATTATTACTTTTATTTTTTTCTCATATTAACATTCTATATCTTTTTCGGTTATGTTGCTAGTTCTTCTAAACCAATGCAAATGTACTAAGAAATGATGATCATGCATCTATGTGATGATGTTAAGAATTAATGATTGCATGTGTAGAATGGTATGATCTCTAAATGTTGGGTTAATTTCTTTTTTTCTGTTAATTAAAAAAAAAAAAGAGAAGGGATAATTGGAGATGAAGGGATACAGACTGTACAACGGGACTGGATATAAAAACTCAGAAATGGACAGCACAATACTACCCAATTGTAATGCAATTATGTTAAAACACTGAATGAAGCTGCATGTGAGGTATAGGTTTTTTGTTTTTGTTTTTTTTGTTTTTTTTTCTTTCTATTATTGTTTTAATTCTTATTCTGTTGTCTTTTTATTTCTTTTTCTAAATCGATGCAAATGTACTAAGAAATGATGAATATGCAACTATGTGATGTTATTAAGAATTACTGATTGTACATGTAGATTGGAATGATTTCTAATTGTTTTGTTAATTCTTTTTTTAATTAATAAAAAAAAAAAAAAAAAAAAAAATCATTTTGCACCTCACAATAAACTGCCATGTATTTTGAACAGCACAAACTTGGTATTCTTATTTACAGGTAATCCTGTAAGTGTGCTGTCCTTCTAGCGCCTAAATAGAACTTTCATTGTGAGTGATGTAAATCTCCAACTCTGACTTAGGGTGAATTGCCTGCACCACTTGCAAAGGTTTGTTAGATGATTTAAATGGGTTCTCTCTTCATTTGAGTACATTGTGGCTACAAAAGGAATGTGGTAATAAAAAGTATAATGTTGTTCTTAAAATATAAGTTTACAGGTACTGAAGACCAATCCCTGGACAAAGAGAAAGTAATCCATTCTTCAACAGGGAAAACCAGATTAAGTCAGACAATTATTTAAGAGTAAGGCAACACAAAACAGGGGCAAGTGTAATGAATGTGGCATGAAAGGAATTGGATTTGCCTCCTTGCTACTCACATACACAACCTCAGGCAAACCACTCTACTCCTGTGAGTCTCAGTCTCTTTATATGCAAAATGGCAATAATAAAACAACCTCAAGAGTTGAAATAATGGGGTAACATCCACAGAAAATAGATCCCATAGAGCATGAAACCATAACAGTCTTCAATAAATGTTGGTTGTATCTGGAAAGTTATGAATATCATTCAGTCCCTTCAATGATGAGTTGAGTCAAATGTGGTTCCAGGTGGATTTAACATGTACACCCCTCTGCTGCTCCTTCCTAGTCTCCTCCCACTGCCCCCAAACTCCCCAAACTAACTCACTTTCCTTCTCTGGTGGCAGTTCCACGGAGTCCCCCATGGCCACCACATAGCTGCCCAGGCCCTTATGGCAGTGTTATAACAATCAACTCAACAGCTCAAAAATTGCTCAGGGGAGAAAGAATAGGGGAAAGTCTTGGGGAGAGCTATTTGTTTTATGTTTCTACATAAGACCTCGACATTCAGCATTGAAGGTTAAGGCATCATTAGCAGTGCTAAGTTATCAGTGCTAAGATAGGAAAGAAGAAAAATTAGTACAACAGTCACTTTCATAGGAGAAAGCATTTCTGCAACAGAAATTGGAGATTTTTAAATAACTTCTTTAATAATGCATCTATATTTTAAGGATTAGATATCACTTTAGATGTGAGTCTGTGTAGGTCTAAGAAGCCCCTCTTTCATTCCTTTGGGTGTATGGATAGGACATTTTGGAAATAAACATCTGGATATAGGTCTATCCTTTGGACAGGTTAGTACCTGGCAAACCTGAATTTCCATTGTTTAAGCTCAATGAATATGAAATATTTCTAATTAGAAAATAAGAATAATATGAAAGCACTCATAGTCACAACCCATATTTTGTTGGTTCTAAATACAGAAATAGAACATTTCAGATAAAGTCAAAGATGCTGTTGCAGTTTTCCTCATCCCATCCTCTCTCTGTCCCTCCCAGAAGAGACCATGGTACCAAAGTTGCATGATTCCTTCTTGTCCATGTTTTTATAATTTTACTTTGTGTTCACCTGCAGAAACCATTTAGTGTATAGTTGTATGTATGTGTGCATGTGTTAAAGCTAAACACAACTTCTATACTTCTGCCAGTAGTTTTTATCATTCTTTATTACCTTTTCAGGGTTTATCCATGTTGATATACATAGATACATTTTTTCACATTTTTCATATTTTATTGTCTGAATATACCACAATCAATTTGAAATATGCATTTTTGAGACTACTTTTTTCCTACAACCTCACTAATACTTTAGTACTTGATACAATTTTCCATTTTTGAACTCTTTCCCCATTGTTTAATTTTCATTTCCTTAATTGTTAATGAGGTTGAACAACTTTTCTTCTGTATACTGTTCATTTGGGTTTCATATTCTATGAAATTACCTATTCCTGTTCTTTGCCCATTTTTATATTTTGGTCTTCTTTTATTTTTGATTTGGTATTTATTATATACTCTGGGTCCTAATACTCATGTAAGTTAAATATACTCACATATATTGGAAGATGATTTCTAAAACTTTTATTTTACATAGATACATCAGCTAAAATGTGCTTTTTAACCCCTTACACATACAAGTGTCTTTACTAATATAATCCCTTATTGAGCCATTGTATATCCATTAATTCATTTCACAAATATTAATTCAGCATATTACTTAACATGAGCAATCAACTGTTCCAGGGTTTGGGGGAAGATAATGATAAATAAGACTTTCTATTTGGGGAGCTAATAGGAACACAAATACCTAAAGTATATGGTAAAGTGTAACATGGGCCATAAGAGAGAGTCCAATTGAGAAAACAAGTGCTTCTGGGTATTTCACAGTGAAAGGGATATGAGCACTGGACTTTGGAAGTTGGGTCGAAATTGGACATGAAAGTATAGAGTTCAAGATGTCTACCTAGGGAGATTTCATGAATGAGTATCAATCCACATTTAATGAACAATTTTCAAAATTTATCTCATTTCAGCTTTAGCTCAATTCTTCAAAGATAATTGTTAATTATTCTTATCATTGTCTTTTCATATATGAGGAAACCCAGGTTCAGACATCTTCGGAAACTAGGAAATGTTCACAAAATTAGTTGGTGGTAGAATTTCAGGTAAAACTGGGTTTTATTGACTTCATAGCCTTTGATTATTCCACCTCATTCCGCCTCCTCAAAGCCTGTCATGAAGCCCAAGAGATTTTTTCTCCTTGGGCATCTGAGGAGCTTCAGCTGGAAAGATAAAAGGCAGGCCAGATGGTAAGGGGCCTTGAGGCCAGGATAGAGAGTGCTCAGTTCATCTGGTGGCTTTCAGGGAACTGTTTATTAGACTTCTGGAGAACAAAGACAAGCATGACTAATAGAGCAGTGAAGGCTGAGAGAGATTATCAACAGCCTGACCTTGTAAGAAGCTAAACAGGGAAACTGGAACTAACTGCTCTTTTGCTTGAGGAAATGAGAGTTTGGCAACAAGAAAGTGGGCAACTTGGATACATGATTGTGTAGATGAGAAAGCCGATAGAACTCTGTATTTTCTCAATAAATAAATAAATTCAGCAAATTCAATAAACTGAGTAAGTGTGTAAATAGAGGAAGGCAAGAACAAAAAATAATAAAATAATTTTTTATTTTTAATAAAAATAAAATAAAAGGGGCTTTAATAAAAGGGGCTAAAATAAAAGGGGCTTTAATAAAAGGGGCTTTATTTTGTTGGTTCTTCAGAGGAAAGGCAGCTAACTTTCCACTGAGGCTCTTTCTTACGTGGAAGGCACAGGATGGTCTCTGCTGGTCTTCTCTCCAGGCCCCTGGGTTCCAACAACTTTCCCCGGGGTGACTTCTTTCTGCATCTCCAAAGGCCTGGACTGAGCTGCAAGTGCTGAGATGAGGAATGCCGAGCTGCTAGGCTGTGCTACATTGCATTCTCTCATTTAAGCACCAGCCAATTAAGTCAAACGTCACTCATTGCAGCAGACACGCCTCCTAGCCGACTGCCGATGTAATTGGCAACAGATGAGGTTCACATACCGTTGGCTAATGTCCGCAGCAACAAGATTAGGTATGCTCACCTGGCCAAGTTGACAACTGAATCTAACTAACACAATATATAAACAATGTGGGTTGACAGCCCAAAGTTCACTTCAGTAGAGGAAAGAACAGATAAGGCTACTATTGGTCTCTTCCATAACTCATTTCTTTCTCATGACATTTACCTTTCTTCACTTGCACTGTGGGAAGGGATAAAATGGCCATAACCTTCCTTTTCTTTCTGTTACTATGCATTTGAGCCCCTTCTGATACATCTTCAAGGCCACTCTTTACCTCCAGGCAGGGACCCTCTATACTGACATAAAGAACTTAACAGAGGCCAGAAGCCAATTTATAAGGAACCAAGGCTTAGAGATGTCAAAGATCTGCCTATGTCTTCTCTGACCATTTTATACTGTTAATACTAGAGTTTATCTTCTGTTTTTCAGAATTGGAATACAGAATATGCACATATTGAAAAAAAGAAGTAACTATGCATGAGCATCTCACAAGTCTTCTCCTCAGATGCCCAGGGAGCAAAAATCTCTTGGGCTTCCTAACAAACTTTGGGGAGATGACATAGTGACTCTTCCTAACAGCTTCCCCTCTGGAATAGGAAACTGAGAAGCAATGGCTGTGTCACACAGGGTAGACTGTTGGAGTGATAAAGTAGAGGTAACTGTGGAGAGAGTTGCTGAAATGGTGTATCACGGGAACACAGGTTCAGGGCCAACAGAAACTCTTGGCAAATTATCCTTTCTTTGCACAAAATAATGAACCCAAACTTTAATTTCCTCATCATTTATGCAGAACAAAAGTCTATGGTGGTATGTCTATACCCCAGAAAATCATGTTCTTAAAATTAACCCATTTTTCTGGGTGTGAACCCGGTATAGAGAATCTTTTGATGAGGTTACTTCAGTTAAGGTTGTCCCACCTTAAGCAGAATGAAATTCAGAGGGCTAAAAAGAAAGCCATGGAGAGAGCTTCCAGAAGCTGGACATCAACAGAACCCAGAAGAGAAAAGATGAAGTCATGTGCATTGCCCTGTGACAGAGTTACTGAGAACCAAGAATCTGCAGTAGCCAGCCTCAGAACACAAGTCTTCAGGAAGAAAGCACCACTTTGATTACACCTTGATTAAGACTTATTCCTAGGCTCAAAATTTTGAGCTATTTGCATGGTACTTGCTTGAACAGCCAAGGAAACTAAAATAGATTTTAAAAAAGCAGAGGAAGAAGTCCCATTATGGCTGGTCTCCCAGGGTGACCAAAAACTGCTCCAGGTGGTAGTCAGTAGATGACAGCTCTGCACACCTCATTTTGCACTGGAGAAGAGAGACAAATCTGTATTGTTTGAGTATGGTTTTTATCATGAGGGGTGTGGTGGCAGTTACTGAGAATTCCTGTTCTAATAAGCATCTAGGGCTGTTTGTTCCTGTTTTGGGGTTTAAGATCTGGTTTGGCATTTTCATTAGACTTGACATATTTCCCAGGTTGTAGAATGATAAGCAATAGTAAAGGAGGCAGGAGTAGGTGAGATCTGGGTGATGGGTGCTTAACTGATGTTTGTGAATTTCCTGAAGAAACATGTGTGAACATCTATTCAGCCATTGGGAAGTGCTAAGGCCTTCTAAGTCTTCTAAGCCTTCTAAGTCAACTGACCCTGAAGACACTGCCCTCCTTATAAGTGAAGCTGAGGAAACCCACAGAAAGGGAACATGGAGCCAAAGTTGAGACTCAAGTCTTTTTATCCCCATCTAGTACTTCCCAACATCCCACAGGTGAGAATGCCCAGATACATAGAGAGGATGCAGTGTTCATTCATTCATTCATTCTTCCATTTATTCAGTTTGTTCTATTGAGAGCCTGTTATGTGCCAGGCACTGCAGTAAGTAGGTAGAGGTCCTTACCCTCATAAAGCTTAATTATTTTGATGTGTTCCAAAATCTGTTTATATAAAAAAGGGGAGAGACCCATGACCATAAATCTCTCCCTTTCTGAAAAAGTCTTTTTTATATAATAAATGGGAGGGACCCATGACCATAAATCTCTCCCTTTCTGAGTTCCAAGGTGACTAAATTGTCATCATTGGAAATTCACTCTTGTGGCTCCAGGATCACTAAAATATGCTTTACAAGACCCAATCAAACTTAGGTATTCCTATATCCAGGGCTCTTAATATACTCAGCATTTCTTATCACTACATGATGGCTACTGAGTGCCCATGGAATCATCTGTACAGTCAATCAAGTAGTTAAGAGAGTCTCTTATGGTAAAATGTAAATATACTTGAAGAAGGCAAACATAACTGTATTAACAACCCTATTATCAACCCATCAGGGGTTCTAGATTGTTCTCAAAATTGCTTGATCCTTAGAATCCCCTGGGATTCATATTAAAAATAGAGACCTGGGCACCACAGTAATCTTCTCATTCAGACCTTCCAAAGGAGGAATTCTCTGGCAAGTCCAGAAATTCTGGGAAACTGCATTAGACAACTTCTGTTGTGGAAGAAAGCAGAAAATAGAACTCTAGACAATGAACCTGGGATTTTAAATTTTAAGATATACTTGGAAGCAGAAAACACACACACAAAAGAATCAGAGTGTATATTTTAGGAGACTGATAGGCCTGGATGGGTCTGCAATTTCATGGTGATACATGGTGTTTGAGGGTGCCTGAAATGGGGATTTGGAAGGGAGAAAGAAGTGGGGCAGGGAAAAGGAAAAGTAAGACAAGGATTCAGAGTATAGGTGGGGAGGGGTGGTCAGCAGCTCTGGAAACAAACTGCTCAGGTTGGCTTAAGGCCAGCCTTACCCAAATATAAGTGTTTATAAGCAGAGTGCAAAACCAGTTGGATGAAGCTTACCTAACTTTGAGCAACTCATACACAGGAGGACTTGCTTAATATCTATAGTTAACACCACCAGGAATTGACTCAGCTCTTGATAATATGTGGGAGGCCATTCAGAACTTGTTAGAAAAATCTCAGTTCCTTTATGACTTTCTCACAGGTTTTTTCTTGTCTTGTAATGGTGAGAAAAATCAAGCAGGCATGCCTGCTTTTTACATGAATAAAGATACCAAAATTCCTTTGTCTCATTCCCAAGATATCTTTTTAGGTTAGAGTAACACTGCTTTGGTTTGGTATCATCCAAGAGCCATAAATGACTTAAGAACTCCCAAGTTTAATAATCCTGAGAAATTTATAAAAATAGCATATGTCCCATTTCAGGAACAGAAGTGGGGAATAATTTCAATTAAACAACCTTTAAAATAATTCACCTGCATGCCTTTAAGGCTGCTAAGAAAGATCTCAGAACCTAGAATGTGATATCTACTCATGGGGCCCCCAAATCTACTCAATTTATTCAATGCTCTTTATATTTGAATAACACTGTATCATCTGTAAGTTACTTTGGCTGGAAAAAGATCGAATTTAATCCTCAGGATGATATAATGAGGTGATAATGGTTTTTCTGAATTTACAGAAGAGGAAACAGATTCACAGAGTTCATAAGTGACTAGAATGGCAGACAAGGCTGTAATTTAAACTCAAGTCTGGTATTCCCATTCCAAGGAAAGAGATATGGCATGCAATGTATGTTGTAGGACTTCCAAGAAATCCTAAGGAAAGTGATCTGATAACTGGTATTTCCTAACTAGATCACAAAGGTGGGCAGTTTCTCATATTCATCTTCCCATCCCTGTTATCTACCACAGAATTCAGAAGATGTTTGACGAGTGTATGAATAAATAACTTAGTGTAATTTCAGCCTTGTAATGTTGCATCCTTGGCTATCTCTAAAAATGTTCTTCTGATTTAAGGCTTTTGATCCTCCTCTAAAATCTCTTATAAGAGCTTTACTCCCACCTAAATATTTACCATTGGTGCTTGGATCCAGCGAACCCTCTCCTCCCTTTCCCACATGCAACCAGGTTCAGCAATATCTAATCCCTCAAAGCATATTAAATTGGGTCTCAGAGACATATGCCTCAAGACATAAACAGGCAACAGCACCAGGCTACTGTGAATTCTCTATACAATGGCATTGACAAGTAGACTTTAGATGGGTCATGGGGCTATGAGGTGATATCTGGACTCCTTTGTCATGCCACCAGGTCATGGATAACTGAGAGTTGTCCACAAGGCAACACTTCTGTTTTATGAACAAGAAATCCCTCATTGTGGGGTGATATTGGAGATTGATTCATGCCTTCTTCCCCCTGCAACATAAAAGACATATCCAAGTTTTTATCCCCCCTCCTGTGAGTGTGAATCCATTTACAAATAGGGTCCTTGAAAATGTCATTGTTAATTAAGGTTCAGACTCATTGTGAAAAGGATCTTCAAAGATCTTATTTATATAAGGCCAAATTGAATCAGATCAGTCTCAATCAACATGGCTGAGATCTTTATAAGCAAAGTAATTTAGATGCAGAAGTAGAAGCCAGAAGTCAGAGGAGTAGACAGAAGAGAGACAGACAGATCACCATGTGGAGGGTTGCCTGAATGCTATAGATTCTGGGAGAAAGCAAGCCCTGCCAATACACTGATGCTGGACTTCTGACCTCCAGAACAGTGAGACAATAAATTCCTGTTGTTCAAACCAACCCTTTGTGTTATGTTTCTTATAAAAGCCTTGGCAAAATAAAACAGTTTTATTCATGAAGCCATTCTCTGCATGTGATGCTTGGAGAGTGGTCTCAGTTTCTTTTTTCCAGGTGCTCACAGAGACCATACTGAAGTGGGCAAGAAGCTTCTGAAAGAACCTCATTACTGACTCAAGAGCTGGGGCCCAACAACTGGCCTTGAATCTTGAGCCTTCCAATTTCCAAATTGTAAATTTTGGCAAATGGTATCACTCTCCTGAGTCTCAGTTTCCTCTGTAATAAGAGTGATCATAATGCTACTTCTGTCATTGGGTTGTCAGGAAAGACAATATGGAAAGACTTAGCCCAATGCTGGGCACATTGAAAGCTTTCTTCAAATGTCAGTTACTGTTATGGTATTTCTCTCTCTTAAAGCCACTTTTTATTAAATGGTTCATCTGGGAAAGATCTTCTACTTAACACTTAGACAGCATCAAATAGTGTATGTAGGACAATTTTTCCCTTCACAGACTCATAAAACTTGAGCTATAGGGGCAATCTCAGAGGACCCCCAGATAACACCTCTCACTTTAGACCAGAGGAAGCAGAGTCCCAGAGAGATGGCTCTGCCCAGGATGACATTAGTGACACCCCAGGGTTAGAATTCAGAACTATCCATATTTCTCTTCTGTTCTTCTACTGGACAATTTTCTCCTCTAATGCTTCATATTGCCACTTTAGAGTATGAAGAATTATCACATTGGAACCTAAAATATTTTTTTATTAGATATTGGAATTGTCAAAGAATAATTTATATGGCTCTTTGATAATCTCATTTTAAATACATTCTTACTCTTGTAAATACAACAACTTTCTGGAAGTTGCAGCATAAATATTTGGTAGGCAAAGCATAAAAACTCATTACAGAGGCCCTTACAGTAATGTTGTAGGTGAGACAACACTTACATGTCTTAGCATTCCATCGAGAGATCTTTTTTTGGTGATATTCTAATTCAGTATTTCAGATCAAAGTGCATTATGGCTTGATATTATTGGAGAAAAATTCCTACGTAGTGTTCATTTACTGAACCAAATGTAAGGGTTAGAAGTTTTAGATGCATCTGCTCCTTTTTAATAGAGTATAATCTGAAATACAGTAGTCTTGCAGGGAGGAACATCAGTTAGAGACCTTAGGCCTTGGAAGCCATCTGACCTTGGATGTCCTCATGTGTCAGTGAGAATGGGGGTGGGGGTGGGGACTAGTCTACCTTATTCACATCTGCACTTCCAAGGCCTAAAACAGTGCTCATCAGATGCTGAGAGGTCAGAAAGACATACAAATGTTGTTGCTTACAGGGGAATTTTAGAATAGTTTATTAAGCCTTTGATCTCTTCACTGAGGTCACCACCACCACCACCACAAACAGAAAAACTGAGTCAACCACAGTTGGATTCTGTCCTCAATTCACCAAGCTAGTATATGTTTTCCTGTTACCTGTGCAGATCTGTGTAAGGTAATTGTTTGGGTGCACGACTCCTTCCTTTGTGTAGGTGCCACACTATCTTCTAGGAATTACCATAATGAAGAGGTTTTAGAAGAACACCAGCTTGTTCTCAGACTTCTTTTTCTCCAGTGGTTTTGGAATTCATATCGGTTTTAGCTCCAGATCTTCCTATCACTGACTATTGGATTTCAGCTTTGGTTTCCTCCATGGAACACAGCACAAACATTGTAATTGGGTCACACTCTGACTTAAATCACATCTTGCTTATTGTGAAAGGTGATTAGTTTGACTTTTATAACAGAAAGGATAGGCTGTTGAGTTAGGAAAACTGAGCAAACTTCTCAGCTACCTAATCCTTATGATGAGTGCCAGTATATGTAATAAGGAAGGCAAAGGAACAAAAACAAATGGCAGACAACAGCACAGAGTTTGCATGAGATATGGACTCCATTTTTTAAAAAGTTATTTTGATGCCTCAGTGATGTTGGTCATTGAGGGGCTGGATTCTATGGCCAAGGTGGCTGATCAGAGCTTCTCAGCCTCTCAGATTCAGACTTTCGATGGAGTGGGAGACTAGGTGTGGAAGAAATGAGTAGGAGTGTCTAGATATTTAAAAGGTGACCTATTTCCAAGCTTTCTGACGATAGTGTTTTGGTTTCAATCTCTCATTATGCTGCTCCAACCCTACTCTTTCTGGCTGGGTGTCAAGTGTGTTGGAACAAAGTAATTCTCATGACCTCTGAAGCTTAGTCACTCATTTGGAAATATTTATTAACTGCCTTGTACATTCTTGGTACTGTTGCAGCTGCTGCAGGAATCAAAACAACCATGGGTCCTATAGACACTTGGGCAAAGAGAGACAATAAATGAAAGCATAAATAAATAAATTAGGTGATTGAAAGTGGTGATTCATAATATGAAACAGGTGGATGGGATAGAGAGTAGCTGGTAGGGGATGATGGCTCCTTTTGATGAGGACCAGGGAAAGCCTTTGTGAAAGGGTGATATTTGAGCAGAAATGAGAATGTTGATGAGAAACCAGGCACCGAGTGGGCGCATTGGTGGGAAGGGTATTCTTGCCAGGAAGAAGAAGAGGTACAAAAGATTTGGCAGAGTACAGTGGACATATAGAAATGAGGAAGAGAAGCAGGAAGGCCAGCAACCAACCAACTGTGCCCTGGACAGAAGCACAGCCATATGATCTCATTAACTCAGATCTGCTTGTAAAATTCCTACCTGTGAAAAATGACCTGACATGGTCTAGAATGTGACTGGCTGGTGAGAAGTCTTAGTTAAGGATAAAAAGAAAATAAAGTAGTACAGGTATTTCTTAGTGCTTTTTTTTCCTGTGGAAGTCAAAAATTGTTCAGTCAAGGACAAGAACAATCCTCTTTCAATCTGGGGGCTCTTAACATTCCAGAAGGTTCTTAGGTCTGGATGTCTAACTAAAGTTAGCAGAATACAAAGCTGAGGGAGGAATAAAATAATTTGACATCTTTTATATTCCTCTAGGGGGGCAGGAAAAGCATTATGGGAAAAAACACAAGCTTGGCCATGTTTTGCCCTTTAATAGCTGTATGACCTTAAACAAATTACCTAATTTCTCTGAATATATTTGTTCTTTGGTAAATTCTTCACATAGTTGTTGTGCAGATAACATGAGATAATAATGGAGGCTCAGCAATGTTCATTTTAACTATCTCAATCTCCTCCCACCATTTTGACACTGGGAAGGAAAACTTCAAAAAGAAGGCAGATGCCATTTAGTAAGGAGAGGAAACAGGTGGAAATGGGGGCAGGGATTTTGTCTGCACTCAGAGCTGTGCTTGGAGTATAGCATGTGTTCAATAAATATCTGTTGAGTGGATGAGTTCTTGAAAAGGCATGATGCTGATGGATGACACTATAGGACGGGCTGGGAGGAGGAAATTGAAGATTCATATTATTTAACCATAGGTTCATTCCCAGTTGGTTTGGTTTGTGGCTTCTCACTCTTCCTCAGATTTCAGGCCCAAGCAAGGGAGTGAATGGAAGACACTGAGGGTTAAGGAGGAAAGATACAATCTTTGCCTTGCTGAAGGCCTAACCCCAGAGGCTATCCACGAGCCCAGAGAGACCTTTGATGCTTGGCTTGGGAGATTCATTAATTTTTAAATAACTCATTAATTTTTATTGTTTATATAAAAATTTAGAAAAAAACAAAGAAATGGAAAAAAAAAACCAAAAATCCCATACTCACATAAACATGGACATTTTGTTGTGTTTTGTCCATTTGATCGTGTGTTTAGATAGAATTTAGATCCCAACTTGATCGTAGTTGTTCTGTCACTAGCCTGGAATATTTGACCATGTCATTCAAGTTTCTTCATCAATATCATTTTTATGGCAGAATAGTCCAGACTAAGGATGTACTGTAATTAAGTTAACCAGCACCCTACCATTGGGCACTTAGATTGTTCCCAATTTTCACACCAAAGGCCTTTTATTTAACTCCACAGTATGATAGTGGGGGAAAGACAAGGAACAGAGTAGATCTGCATGCTATACAATATCATATATTTAGGACCACCGGCCTCCACCTTGCAGCAGCTCCCTCTGTTTCGGTCCCGATTACCACTCACTGAGAACTGCTTTGGGGGAACACAGACTCTTTTCTGAGAAAGGCCTAAAGTAGCTTCCTGACTGGTACTGGAATTCTAGCTCCCAAGAAGGTGAAATGGCCAGAGGGAGGGGGAATGGATTCAAGAGAGGGTCCTCCCACTTCATGGCCCACTTCATGGCCTACACAGGTAGATTTGTGCATTTTGACTTGAGGTCTCCCTTCTCCTAGACTTGTGTCTGCAGATGATCTGCCTCTTCTCTGGTCACAGGCTAAAGAACTTGGATCAGAGGTACCAGCCTTTTGTCTTTCATTTAACATTAGAATGCACTACAGCTTAATTCTGTAAACTTGCAGTTCACATGCACTACTATTCATAGAATGGCTGTTATCACGGTTGGGCAGACAGTTGTCAAACAGCATCTTGCTCAAACATCATGCGTCTGCTGTGAAATGTTCTCAGCCTTACTTCCTTCCCACCTCTGCCCCTCTCTACACTTCACAGGAGGAAAGGGAAACTACTGACTCCCATGCCCTCCTCTCAGCTCCAAACAGGGTGTGACTCTGTGATAGTACCAATTGCAGTGTGTATACATGTCTATGTGCTTGTGTTTGTCACTGTCCTAAGACACTGTGCTGCTTTAGGGCTAGAGCTGTAACGCTGCTTTTTGCATCCCCAGTGCTTAGCATACATCTAAGCCCAGGGCAGGTACTCAAAAATGTTTATGGCTTGTTGATTTGTTAAAGGGAAAAAGAGCTAGAGCTGATTCAATAAAAAACATTATAAATGTAGTGCAAATAAAAGATGTTACATCTAAATGAGGGCTGTGTCCCTTGAGAAGATAAACAATTATGCCAGTCCTATCAATACTGCTCAAAAGGAGTTTTGTATCCCCTCTTTAGGAATTATCTTCAGAGCTGATTATAAACCTCACATGAAAACAAAGGTGATTACTCTTTCAGTAGACCCTCATTTTTTACCACTGCAGTCTCACCCGGTTTGATCACTTTTCATTTGCCAGACTCTGATCTGCAAGATGACTAGCTGTTTTAAAAAGCCAAAGATTAAAAATTTGCTTCAGTGTGAATTATTCTGCTGCAGGGCTTTTGGGGAATTCCAAAAGTACTCTGATAACTGGCAGCAGGGCTGCTATTGATGTGAAATTTCTGAACAAAGCAACTCAGAAGACATGCAGGTTCCCACTGGAAACAGTTTGGGAGGATGGACAATATGCATCAGTCCCATAACATGCACGATCTGCCCACAATTTAAAAATCTATTTCTACCATCCCCCCAAATAATTGACAACCAATTTTCATCTTACCTATTCAATCCATGAAGCAAATATATTTAATGGGTGATTTCTTTGTCTTTGCTAAGCTGAATAAGACAGCACACTTACACTCAGCTCAGGTCCACAGGACTGAAAGTAGAAGCACAGATTCATTTCCAAGTGACTGGCATTGCCTTCTCAGTATTTTTGTTATGTCACAATCTAATCAAAGGCTCTTTTCTCTTGATAGAAACAAAGTCTTGAACAAAGTTTTAGGAGAGGAAGAATTTAAGTACCAACTATTCCAAGTGGCACTTTGGGGTAATAAAGATTAAGTTCTTTCTCCCTTGAAGGGGTCTCAGATGGATAAAAGCCACAAATAGCATTTGCCAGGTTGAATCTAATTCATCCTCTGATTGCAAAGGAGTGTCACAGAGTGATCCTGGTCCAGAAAATCCATGCTTGGTGAGGCCTGAGCACCTGTGTTTGGGAGGCTGCTGGCATGCAGGCCCCAAGGCCAGAGTTTCATTCATGTCTGATGCTATGGATTTTAAAATCCAAACCAGGTCTAGCCCTCTAACTGAATGCATGAGATAAAAACACCGTTTTCTGTCAATTTTTCAAGGTCAGGCTGGGGTTGATTTAGGCAAATAGCTAAATAACAAGTATGAACATGAAGAAAGTCTTAGACAAAAGATCCATACAAATAATTTATTGGTTTATCCCAACCAGCTCCCCAAAGTATAGAACATAAAAAGAGCAATTGGACTATATTGCCAAAACTCAAAAAAGTGATAAAATCCATGATTTGGTTCATGCTTTGGCTCTGCTGAAAACATCAATCATTCCTGCACTCCTGATCACTGCCCAAGCTGACTTTCATTCAAAGACAAAAAGGTCTTTTGGGTTTTACCACTACAAATACTCCTGGCACAATAATCACTTTGGAAATTAGTCTCATGTCCAGTTCTCCCACCTTTTTCCTTCACAAGTAGCCAGTGAAGATGATCATTTTCTTATCTGGTAAAGGGGCTAATCTAATCATGGGGGAGTATCATCCCCCTACCCAGTTTCCCTAAGGACATACCCACACAGAGGAGTGGGGTTGACAAAGAAATAAAAATGTGTGAGTGCATGTGCTTGTGCTTCTGTGGGTGTGCATATGCATAATTATGTACATGAATGTGTCTATGTATGTTTGTGTGTTTGTGTACATTTGTGTGTAAGGGTCATGAAGACACAAGCATGGTTTCATTGCTCCTTTTGCTGGGGCACCCCTGGGGCTTTTGAATGAGGGTTGCTTAACCCCACCCAGAAACTTCCAGTGTCCCTTCCTAATGAGGTCTGCACACCAGTTGCTCTGTGCAAGCTCCTAGGCATTACACTGTCCTTTCAACTTCAGATGGTAAGCTTAATACAAAAGGAGTGAGAGGACATGGAAAGTTTACATTAAGTGCCCATATGGGTGAAGGCACAGGAGACCCCATATGAATGAAGCAACAGAAAACCATTGTGTAGATGACCAGATAGCTACAGGAAATAAAGTTAAAATACTTGCTCAGGCTCTCAAAAGGCCAAAAGGTTAGTCTCTTCTAGCTGTAAGGCTGTGTGGGGTTCAAGAGAAGCAGTCAATCCTCTCAAGTCTAAACTGCAGACACCACCCCATTCGATGTCAACCTAAGCTCAGGACCTGTGAAGTTGAAGGGGGAGAGGTACTAGTTGATATGGATATGAGCAGAAAGTATTAATAGAGTCATGGGAACCAGAAACAGTTCAGAGCAACAATTTTATTGAGTATCTCCAGAGTATTGGGCACTGTATTAGGAGCTAGGCACTCAGAATAAAATAAGACAATGTCTCCACCCAAGAGGATTTCACAGTTTCATCCGGAAGATGGGTTCATTAAGCTGAGATTAGTACTGGATATAGAACAATGCCTAGGTGTGCTTGGGACTTAACCTAGAAGTTTAAGCAAAACTTCCTGGAGAGCATGATGCCTGAGTTCATACTTGAAAGACGAATAAAGAACTTGCCTGGTGATGCCAGGTAGAAAGGGCATTCAAGGCAGAGGCAAGATGGTAAATAAAGGTGTGAACATAGAAGAAATACAGCATGTGGAAGACTGCACATAGTTTGATTTTCCAGGAGGACAACATACAAGGTTGGAGTGTTGAAATATGAGATTGCAGAGATTGAAAAGTGAGGGCAGAGGGAGGCATGGGCAGAGTTGTAGTTTAGGGTATTGTTGACAGTAAATTACTGCACATGGTTTTATGGAGGCAAAGAGGAAAGAAGACTGGCTAGCCTACCATGATAATATTCTCAGTGACAAATGTAGCAAATCCATACAGTTCCACCTCGAAATAAACCATTGTCAAAGGAATTTAGACCTCAATAATTGATATATCAGTTTGGATGCTTCTAGAATAAAGAATCAAGGGAGTGAGTGTCCCTACTATCTTGGGGAGGAAACTACCCTAATGGCATGATACATGGCATTTTGTAACCTATAATTGCACAGAATCCAACCACACCCATCACTCACCCACAAAGGCTGGATCAGCTGGTGTTGGAGAGAATGATCTGCTCACAGGGCTTATTGCCAATTAGCCAACAGGAGCATCATCCACATTCAGGACAGGCAGGGAGGAAAGCCCATTTTTCACCCAGTATAAAAGTTGCCATGGGGAGAGGATTTATCAGGTTTTTCAAACATAACAATATCTTCATTAAATTAAAAGGAAAGATGGTCAAAGACCTCTTTAGTAGGGTGATTGTCAGTTAATTGAATAATCCTTCTGGAAAACTTAAACTAGAAAGTTTTCTCCTCCTTTTTCTCCATCAGCCCAACCTCCACTTACTTTTAGACACCTGAGAAATTGGCCCTGATGCTTAATGAGAGACAAGAAAATGAGGGTTATTAGCAAGATCTGAGCCCTTCTTTTCAACTGGTTTTTCTTTATGTTCCAACTCTAGAAGTTCCTGGAACTTTTAGTTCCAGGAACATTGACCTTATCTTTCCATCTCTAGTCTCACTACTTAGTCAAAAGGAGGCTAATTTCTTTTTCCAAATTGACTTCAGTGGGAAAATGAATACTTAACACAGAACAAGTGTATACAATCATGTCAACCAGGTCAACAGGACCCAAGAAAAACTCCAGCATTTAATCAGTTGAGTAAAGAAATGTGGGCACCAACACAAAGAGGGGTATGAACCACTTTATATAAATCACTCCCCTTTCATGCAGGTAAAAAAAAATCACATTCGTTGTTTATCTGCATTAAAAATTTACTGGAGAAGGGGGCCAAGAAAGTGGCTTAGTAAGGTATGTGCGTCTTAGAGCCTGCTCCTCCAAAGTAACTACTAGGTGAACTGAAACAGTGCAGAACAGCTCCCGGGGCTACGGCAGGGAATGGACACACAGCGTACCCCAGTCTGGACTGGCTAGTCTGACTGCGAGACTCGGCTGCAGTGAGATCCCCGAGTGGTGCACGATTTCCCAAGCAGCAGCAGCTGCGGCGGCTGGAGCTACTCCCTCTCTCCTTCCAGGGCCGGCTGAGAGTCCCAGAGAAGCAAGTTTCCCAAGCCGAGGCGGCTGGCGCCCCTCTTTTGCAGGCGGCTTCGAGTCTCGGCTTCAAGTCCACGGCTACGAGTCTCGGATCAGAGGGGTATCCAAGCCGCGGTGGCCCCCCACCTGCGGGCAGCTTCCTGGTCCGGTGGGGAATTCCCCAGGCCACGGCGGCCGGTGACCAACACCCCTCCCCCATGGGTGACTTCCTGATCCAGTGGCAAATTCCCCGGGCCCGCTGCAGCCGGCGACCAGCCACAGGGTCCCCTCAAGCCATGGCGGCTGATGCCCCCACCATGTGCGGCCCCTGAACCAATGGAGAGAATTGGATTGGAAACCCCCAGGCTGCGGAGATCGGTGACCAGGGGGATCCATTCCAAACACGTGAGACAAACGTGTGCCACGAGCGCCACCTACTGGGCAGGATAAGGAAAACAGAACCCAGAGATTTCACAGAAAAATCTTCCAAATCTTTGGATCCAATACCCAGGGAAATCTGTCTAAATGCGCAGATGCCAACAGAAGATAACGGATCACACTCAAATAATTGAAAATATGGCCCAGTCAAAGGAACAAACCAATAGTTCAAATGAGATACAGGAGCTGAGACAACTAATGCTGAATATACGAACAGAAATGGAAAACCTCTTCAAAAACGAAATCGATAAATTGAGGGAGGACATGAAGAAGACATGGGCTGAACATAAAGAAGAAATAGAAAAACTGAAAAAACAAATCACAGAACTTATGGAAGTGAAGGGCAAAGTAGAAAAGATAGAAGAAACAATGGATACCTACAATGATAGATTCAAAGAGACAGAAGATAGAATTAGTGATTTGGAGGATGGAACATCTGAATTCCAAAAACAAACAGAAACTATTGGGAAAAGAATGGAAAAATTTGAACAGGGTATCAGGGAACTCAAGGACAATATGAACTGCACAAATATACATGTTGTGGGTGTCCCAGAAGGAGAAGAGAAGGGAAAAGGAGGAGAAAAACTAATGGAAGAAATTTTCACTGAAAATTTCCCAACTCTTATGAAAGACCTAAAATTACAGATCCAAGAAGTGCAGCGCACCCCAAAGAGATTAGACCCAAATAGGCGTTCTCCAAGACACTTACTAGTTAGAATGTCAGAGGTCAAAGAGAAAGAGAGGATCTTGAAAGCAGCAAGAGAAAAACAATCCATCACATACAAGGGAAACCCAATAAGACTATGTGTAGATTTCTCAGCAGAAACCATGGAGGCTAGAAGACAGTGGGATGATATATTTAAATTACTAAAAGAGAAAAACTGCCAACCAAGACTCCTATATCCAGCAAAATTGTCCTTCAAAAATGAAGGAGAAATTAAAACATTCTCAGACAAAAAGTCACTGAGAGAATTTGTGACCAAGAGACCAGCTCTGCAAGAAATACTAAAGGGAGCACTAGAGTCAGATACAAAAAGACAGAAGAGAGAGGTATGGAGAAGAGTGTAGAAAGAAGGAAAATCAGATATGATATATATAATACAAACGGCAAAATGGTAGAGGAAAATATTATCCAAACAGTAATAACACTAAATGCTAATGGACTGAATTCCCCAATCAAAAGACATAGATTGGCAGAATGGATTAAAAAACAGGATCCTTCTATATGCTGTCTACAGGAAACACATCTTAGACCCAAAGATAAACATAGGTTGAAAGTGAAAGGTTGGGCAAAGATATTTCATGCAAATAACAACCAGAAAAGAGCAGGAGTGGCTATACTAATATCCAACAAATTAGACTTCAAATGCAAAACAGTTAAAAGAGACAAAGAAGGACACTATATACTAATAAAAGGAACAATTAAACAAGAAGACATAACAATCATAAATATTTATGCACTGAACCAGAATGCCCCAAAATACGTTAGGAATACACTGCAAACACTGAAAAGGGAAATAGACTTATATACCATAATAGTTGGAGACTTCAACTCACCACACTTATCAATGGACAGAATATCTAGACAGAAGATCAATAAAGAAATAGAGAATCTGAATATTACTATAAATGAGCTAGAGTTGACAGACATTTAAAGGACATTACATCCCAGAACAGCAGGATACACCTTTTTCTCAAGTGCTCATGGATCATTCTCAAAGATAGACCATATGCTGGGTCACAAAGCAAGTCTCAACAAATTTAAAAAGATTGAAATCATACACAACACTTTCTCGGATCATAAAGGAATGAAGTTGGAAATCAATAATAGGCAGAGTGCCAGAAAATTCACAAATACGTGGAGGCTCAACAACACACTCCTAAACAACGAGTGGGTCAAAGAAGAAATTGCTAGAGAAATTAGCAAATACCTCGAGGTGAATGAAAATAAAAACACAACATATCAAAACTTATGGGACGCAGCAAAGGCAGTGCTAAGAGGGAAATTTATTGCCCTAAATGCCTATATCAGAAAAGAAGAAAAGGCAAAAATGCAGGAATTAACTGTCCACTTGGAAGAACTGGAGAAAGAACAGCAAACTAATCCCAAAGCAAGCAAAAGGAAAGAAATAACAAATATTAGAGCAGAAATAAATGAAATTGAAAACATGAAAACAATAGAGAAAATCAATAAGGCCAGAAGTTGGTTCTATGAGAAAATCAATAAGATTGATGGGCCCTTAGCAAGATTGACAAAAAGAAGAGAGAGGATGCAAATAAATAAGATCAGA
Source organism: Tamandua tetradactyla (assembly GCF_023851605.1). Classification (NCBI taxonomy): domain Eukaryota; kingdom Metazoa; phylum Chordata; class Mammalia; order Pilosa; family Myrmecophagidae; genus Tamandua; species Tamandua tetradactyla. The sequence goes on from NC_135336.1 coordinate 448,192, forward strand.
AATGGAAGAGGAGACATAACTACTGACCTCACAGAAATAAAGGAGGTAATAACAGGATACTATGAACAACTTTACGCTAATAAATACAACAATTTAGATGAAATGGACGGGTTCCTGGAAAGACATGAACAACCAACTTTCACTCAAGAAGAAATAGATGACCTCAACAAACCAACCACAAGTAAAGAAATTGAATTAGTCATTCAAAAGCTTCCTAAAAAGAAAAGTCCAGGACCAGACGACTTCACATGTGAATTCTATCAAACATTCCAGAAAGAATTAGTACCAACTCTCCTCAAACTCTTCAAAAAAATCGAAGAGGAGAGAAAACTACCTAATTCATTCTATGAAGCCAAAATCACCCTCATGCCAAAACCAGGCAAAGATATTACAAAGAAAGAAAACTACAGATCAATCTCTCTAATGAATATAGATGCAAAAATCCTCAATAAAATTCTAGCAAATTGTATCCAACAACACATTAAAAGAATTATACATCATGACCAAGTAGGATTCATCCCAGGTATGCAAGGATGGTTCAACATAAGAAAATCAATTAATGTAATACACCATATCAACAAATCAAAGCAGAAAAATCACATGATCATCTCAATTGATGCAGAGAAGGCATTTGACAAGATTCAACATCCTTTCCTGTTGAAAACACTTCAAAAGATAAGAATACAAGGGAACTTCCTTAAAATGATAGAGGGAATATATGAAAAACCCACAGCTAATATCATCCTCAATGGGGAAAAATTGAAAACTTTCCCCCTAAGATCAGGAACAAGACAAGGATGTCCACTATCACCACTATTATTCAACATTGTGTTGGAGGTTCTAGTCAGAGCAATTAGACAAGAAAAAGAAATACAAGGCATCAAAATTGGAAAGGAAGAAGTAAAACTGTCACTGTTTGCAGACGATATGATACTATACATCGAAAACCCGGAAAAATCCACAACAGAACTACTAGAGCTAATAAATGAGTACAGCAAAGTAGCAGGTTACAAGATCAGCATTCAAAAATCTGTAGCATTTCTATACACTAGCAATGAACAAGCAGAGGGGGAAATCAAGAAACGAATCCCATTTACAATTGCAACTAAAAGAATAAAATACCTAGGAATAAATTTAACTAAAGAGACAAAAAACCTATATAAAGAAAACTACAAAAATCTGTTAAAAGAAATCACAGAAGACCTAAATAGATGGAAGGGCAAACCGTGTTCATGGATTGGAAGACTAAATATAGTTAAGATGTCAATCCTACCTAAATTGATTTACAGATTCAATGCAATACCAATCAAAATCCCAACAACTTATTTTTCAGAAATAGAAAAACCAATAAGCAAATTTATCTGGAAGGGCAGGCTGCCCTGAATTGCTAAAAACATCTTGAGAAAAAAAAACGAAGCTGGAGGTCTTGCACTGCCTGACTTTAAGGCATATTATGAAGCCACAGTGGTCAAAACAGCATGGTATTGGCATAAAGATAGATATATCGACCAATGGAATCGAATAGAGTGCTCAGATATAGACCCTCTCATCTATGGACATTTGATCTTTGATAAGGCAGTCAAGCCAACTCACCTGGGACAGAACAGTCTCTTCAATAAATGCTGCCTAGAGAACTGGATATCCATATGCAAAAGAATGAAAGAAGACCCATGTCTCACACCCTATACAAAAGTTAGCTCAAAATGGATCAAAGATCTAAACATTAGGTCTAAGACCATAAAACAGTTAGAGGAAAATGTAGGGAGATATCTTATGAATCTTACAATTGGAGGCAGTTTTATGGACCTTAAACCTAAAGCAAGAGCACTGAAGAAGGAAATAAATAAATGGGAGCTCCTCAAAATTAAACACTTTTGTGCATCAAAGAACTTCATCAAGAAAGTAGAAAGACAGCCTACACAATGGGAGACAATATTTGGAAACGACATATCAAATAAAGGTCTAGTATCCAGAATTTATAAAGAGATTGTTCAACTCAACAACAAAAAGACAGCCAACCCAATTACAAAATGGGAAAAAGACTTGAATAGACACCTCTCAGAAGAGGAAATACAAATGGCCAAAAGGCACATGAAGAGATGCTCAATGTCCCTGGCCATTAGAGAAATGCAAATCAAAACCACAATGAGATATCATCTCACACCCACCAGAATGGCCATTATCAACAAAACAGAAAATGACAAGTGCTGGAGAGGATGTGGTGAAAGAGGCACACTTATTCACTGTTGGTGGGAATGTCAAATGGTGAAACCACTGTGGAAGGCAGTTTGGCGGTTCCTCAAAAAGCTGAACATAGAATTGCCATACGACCCAGCAATACGATTGCTGGGAATCTACTCAAGGAATTAAGGGCAAAAATTCAAACGGACATTTGCACACCAATGTTTATAGCAGCGTTATTTACAATTGCAAAGAGATGGAAACAGCCAAAATGTCCATCAACAGACGAGTGACTAAACAAACTGTGGTACATACATACGATGGAATATTATGCAGCTTTAAGACAGGATAAACTTATGAAGCATGTAATAACATGGATGGACCTAGAGAACATTATGCTGGGTGAGTCTAGCCGAAAACTAAAAGACAAATACTGTATGGTCCCAATGATGTGAATTGATATTCGAGAATAAACTTGGAATATGTCATTGGTAACAGAGTCCAGCAGGAGTTAGAAACAGGGTAAGATAATGGGTAATTGGAGCTGATGGGATACAGACTGTGCAACAGGACTAGATACAAAAACTCAAAAATGGACAGCACAATAATACCTAATTGTAAAGTAATCATGTTAAAACACTGAATGAAGCTGCACCTGAGCTATAGGTTTTTGTTTTGTTTTGTTTTGTTTTTACTATTATTACTTTTATTTTTTTCTCTATATTAACATTCTATATCTTTTTCGGTTGTGTTGCTAGTTCTTCTAAACCGATGCAAATGTACTAAGAAACGATGATAATGCATCTAAAAAAAAAAAAAAAAAGACAGTCTCTGATCTGTTTTCAGCATATCCTGATCAAAGTGACCTTCTTATGACCATAGAGAAAGGTGCAGCTTCCTCTCCCCTAACACTCTCCAGCTGTGCCCACTTCATTTCTCTCCACATTTCTTATGAGCCTTTGACCCACTGTATGTATAATTTTTTGTTCACTTGTTGCCATACTCCACTCCTTGAATTGTTACCTTCATGAGAATAGGGAATTCATTCACAGCTGAATTCCCAGTAGCTGGAAGAGTGCATAGAACAGAATCAGTGCTTGTAAAGATGTGCTGAATAAATGAAGGAATAAATTTGAAAGACAACCTGCCTTCTACCCAAAGTGCATCTGGTATAATCACTCCTTATATGGCAAGGAAAGCAGATTTAGAGTGTAAAGGATACAGCTTTCACCATTGAATAAAAGGAGTCCTGGACCAGAACAAGGTACACTCAATTCTTGTTCTGTATCTAAGCAGGTGAAGCCTTGGATGAGTTCATGTAACTTGGCTATGTCACATTTCTTGAGAGAAGATAGAATTCACCAAACTGCCATATCTAGTTCATAGGATTTTGTTACAAGATGTAGGCAAGTATATATTCTAAAATTGCAGCTATCAATTATCCTCTGACCCCAATGTTCCTTTTGGTGTTATTGCCTTGTGAATGTCACCTCCACACATGCAGGCACCAAGCTCAGTGACTGACACCTTTCTACATGCCTTCCCAATACCCAACACTTCACCAAATTCTGTTCAAGCAAATTCCTTAACCTGTATCAATTCCATCCACTTCTTCCCTTTTCTGATTCCTTCTCTTATAGCAGCCCTTCATTTCTGCACATTCCTGAAACAGCTTCCTAACTGGTCTCAGAGCCTCTAATGTGGCTTCCTCAATTGATTCTTCATCCAGGACCACAAATATGCCCACGTCCCTCCCTTGCTTAGAATCCATCAAATGTTTCCTATTGCCTTCAGGTAAGGTTTAGCCTCCATACTCCAACACACATGTGGCCAAAGATTCCTCTAAGCTCAATTTCCTGCCCCCAATAACTTATGTTCCTCTAAACCCATGGTGTGATTATGTTTCAGTATCTCTAAATATGCCATTTCATCTTCCCAAGACAGCCCATCTCCACCTGTCTCTGATGTCCTACTCTTTTAACCCACACAGTCTCTGAGTCTTTCTGTCATGACTCTTTCATGCTGTAATGTTGGCTTGAGTATTTGTCCCTCTAAGCCAGACTCTGAATTTTCTGAAGGAGTGGGAGTTTTTTTTTTTTAATTCTAAAAGCAGTTTAAATTCTGACTAGGAAAAAAATGTACAATTTATTAGGAAGAATGGGTAGGTATTCTGTGGACTCCTTCATCTTTGCAGTTCTCACCTGACAAAGTTGGGTGACTGCCAGATTGCGTATAATGTCTAACATGCTTCCCTAGGTGCACAAATTCTTGAAAAGCAGCTTTTTGCTACAAAAAAGAAACTGACTCAGAAATGAATAAAAGGGAGTATTCATGTTGAAAGCTCTTTTTTTTTTTTAAGATGGTAGCTAAAGTAGCTCTGATTCCCAGGGAAGCAGGGAGGGTTAGGTAGCTGCTGCCACCCCAGTTCCCAAATGGCTGTTTCCCACAGACAGGACAGAATGAGGGACCGGTGGAGGGTGACCAAGGTTTTAAAAGGCAAGGCAAGAAAGTCAGGTCAGAGTGCAGAAACCCCTCCTTTAATCCTCTCAGACTACTAGTCAACAGATGGTGCCTCTTTAATCGGATCTTTCAGAGCATTTTCTGATGCTCTACTTTGAGCATCAGGACCAACAATTGTTTGCATTCAATAGATGTAAATGGGACATTGACAATGTGAAAGCACATTGAAAGGTTTATAAAATACCAAAAAATTTATTAAGATCTCATTAATACAATGTGGGAAACTGTCCGGAGGAAAGACACCTGGAAATGTGGGCTTTGTTCCTTTACTACCGTGCCTTGCTTTGTATGCTCCAACCAAGGCCATATTATACATTTTGGAAAAATCACTTTGTTTATTCCATGATGGCACCTTTGCCAATTATTCCCAGTGTGATGTCTGCATATCAGAAAATGGTTATTTAGCTTATTTTGGGAAGTATAACACAGTTCCATTTTAATTTCAAAAGTGAAATAAACACCCTACCTACTGGCCTCTGATTCCAGCTGGAAATGGACCAGGTAACTTTGTATTCTCTCATGTTTGCAAGAGAGGAAGTTGCCGGCTTTGCCATTCATCTTAAGTTGGCCGCAGGCCAGGAAGTCACAGTACCATAACAAATGTACCTCTTACACTGAATACCTGTCTGGAAAGTAAAAATACCAAAGACAGATGGTCTGGCCATAACAGCAATCTACAGTACAAATCCTTGAAAACTGCCTCATGATTTAGTTTTCTTCCAATAGAGCAACACGTTAAGTTGGACCATTAACCCAAATGAAAGATTTCAGGTTTATTTCATTGGCAGATGGAAATTAAGTTGCAGAAACTCAATGAGCACAGGCTAGAGTATATTTAATTTCATTTATTTTTAATTACATGAATAATATATGAATATTTGGCACTATGAAAACTCAAACAATATAGAAAAAGTTAAAGCCCCTCTTGACCATGACTCTATCTCATTTCCCCTCCCCCAGAATTACCTCTAGTAATAGTTTGAAGGGTGTCATCAAACAGACACATGCACATGCACACACACTCACAACAGTACATTAAAATGGAAGTGCTTAATCTTGGCTTTGTCTGAGGTTTCCAAAAAGATAATAGATACCTATTTCCAAGTGAGAAACGGTGAGATGAAAGATCATCATGGAAGATATTAATGGAAATGACCCAAAATGGTTTTGTGACTCTTAATTCCTGACCCATGTCAAGGGCTTAAAAGGATTTTGAGAAGAGCATTAGGTGGAGAGTAGAGGGTTTGTGGCATGAGTTGTGACTCCTGGGGTTCAGGGAGAGATGATATGTTTTCATTCTCCTCAAACCAAAGAAAAGGCCTTTAATGGGACTGTTCTGAGAGATTGGTACATGCCCCCTGATATGGTTTTATTCAGTCATAATTTTCTGTATGGCTTTTGCATTTTGCTCTTTACATAATCTCTCTCTTCTTCTCAAAGCTAGAAATATATTCTGTTTTCTCTTCTAATGCATTTATGATGTTTTAATTAATTAGGCATTTGATCTGTCTAGAATGCTATTTACATTATGTGAAACAGTGAGCTAACTTCACTTTTCCCCAATGGATACCAAATTATTTCAACACCATTCATTACACTTTGGTTTGAAAAGCCATTTTTATTGTATACTAAAGTTCCAAACACTCCCTGGTTTCTTTCTGAATTGTGTTCCTCAGCATCCATCTATTTGTCTATTCCTTTATGTATATATTCATTAGAATTCAATTATACACCTCTTTCAAGAAGTGGAAAACAGCACAGAAAAATCACTATACCTAATGTGTGTTTTCTAGGCAGAACAAAGCAGGATAAAACCAGGATCATGATAATGGTTACTCCATGAATCAGACTCAGGCACCACCCACTAAGGCTTGCCCTGATCTTATGTCACCTTCAATTCCTTGCTCAGAATTCTCAGCATCTCTGGAAAGCACCTTCCCTCTGCTCCAGTGGGACTTTTCCAAGGCTAGCATTTGCTGCTCCCCAGTCTTGTTTCAGCATCCCTGGGGATGTCTGTTGGTGCTTCTATGAAGCTAAGACAATGTACCAACTCCCCACTCTCTGTCCCCACCCCTGTATGTCATGGTTGTTCCTTCTAAATATTCTTCCTTACTCACTGAATGTCCTCTGGAAGTTTCAGAGACCTAAGCCATTTCCATTTTGTCTCACTCCTGTTCCCAGCACTGTCTGGAATCAGGTTTAAGTTGATGGGAAGCTCCAATGGAAGAGTTTAAGAGGGACAAGCATAATGAGGTACTCCTGCAACCCTGGCCCAGTGTCCTGCAGACAGCCTCTGGTGAACCTAAACCCCAGTCATTCAGATGTTTCTATAACTCTAATATATGAACAGTTTAAACTTCAATTGTCATAGCTGAAACCTCTGCTTTATGTCACCATAAAGGTTACAGGGTACAAGCATTAGTTTACTCATCTGTACATTGTAATGCTGTGTTCTTTATAAGGCTTTTCTGAGGATTGAGATCATATATGCTTAGCCACTTATCTTTTCTTTCTCACTAAATTAGGCCAAATTAGGCCAACACCCAGATGAATCACCACCTTTCCTATGAATTTCATCAACTGCAATCACTTTGCTAATCCATAATGATCACTCCATGTTCACTTTTATTGGTTTCTGGCCTTTTATTTTTTCTTTAGGGTAAGAGTCTTATTTTCTGAAGATAGGCATTTAAGTTACATTATCATGGGCTATGGCTTAACTAGACCCATCATCTCTTGGTTGTTTTTGTAAAATAAATTGAGAACACCCAGTAGGGTTGGCCCTGGATGAAACTCAGGGCTTCATTTAATTACAATCATCAAATTAATGAGCACCATAAACTGTTTCAAAATATACCAGGGGACAGGTGACTGGAGGTGAGCCTGGCCACCTCACTACAAAACTGGAATGTCAGAAAAGGCACAACTAAACAAAACCCTGTCTTATGAAGAAAACCACAAAAACCTCACATAATTTGGAGAAATGTTCAAAATTGGAAACCCAGCTTTGAGTCAAAAGAATAATTGGACCTAGGAGTTTTATTTAAAAAATATTATTGTTTGTTGTCAGTGTAAATTCAGTTTTTAGCCATTTGATTATACTTTTATCTCACCTATGTCTAAAAAGGTTTTGAGGCTACTTGAAATAAAGTCATAGACAATAGGGCATTATGTAAAAAGGTAGAGAAAAAGTTCAGAAAGAAGATGGAAAGAGAAGTAATTGTACCAGAAATCTGGGCAATAGAAGTTAACAGTTAGGACCCCATATTGGGATTTCTGTAGATATATGTATATGAGTATTTAAGAAATATATTGATGACCTGTTTTTAAGGCTCTAATCTTGGATTCCTTCCAACACCATCATAGATATTTTCATTGAAGTAAAAGTTGTATAACATAAAATTAACCATTAAAGTGTACAATTCAGTGGTGTTTAGTACATTCACAATGCCATGAAAACATTTTCATCACCCCAAACAAAAACCTCTTCAGCATCAAATGGCCACTTCCAGTTCTCTCCCTAATCCCCACCCACCACCAGTCTCTGATAGCCATTAATCTGCTTCTGGGTTCTATGGGTTTACTTATTCTGAATATTTCATATAAATGGAATCAAACAATGCCTGTATTTTGGGTCTGGTTTATTTCATTTAGTATATAATATTTTCAAGGTTAATCCATGTTATAACATGTCAGTAACTTCATTTCTTCCTATAATTGAATAACAGCCCATTGTATAGATAGGCCACATTTTATCTATTCATCAATTGACAGACATTTAAATTGCATTGTTTTCACTATTAGGCCATTGATAATAGTGCTGTAATGAAAAATTGTGTACAAGTTTTTTGTTTGAACAACTGTTTTCAATTTTGGGGGGTACATACCTAAGAGAGGAATTACTGGGTCATATAGTGGCTCTATGTTCAAGTTTTTGAGGACCTGCAAGACTGTTTTCTCCACTATAGATTTTTAATAGGCCATTACCCTTAAAGCAAACATGTGGTTCACAGTCAATGCTTATCTCACACAAACACAGATACAGACTCAGATATAGGCACACACACACACACACACACACACACACACATACACACAGGCCTGTGTGAAGGCCTGTGATGACAGTCCATTTGATGCTGCAAATAATGCAGAATGACTCAGCAGAAGGCAAAATGACAGGTATGATGTCTTCCACTGAGCCCACTGATTGTTTTTTTCTCTCTCATGTACATGGGGTGCTAAACTCACACCACTGATAGAGAGACACTGACTTTCCCTGCTACCTCAAGTTCAGCTAAGAGCCAGCTCCAATGCACTTTTGGCTTGCTACCAACTAAAGAATAAAGTGTATACTTTGCTAGTTCAGGAGACTCAATATGTTCCCCAAGGATGTTCACAATGGTAACCTTTTAGCTCTGCTGAAACTAAGGGGCTGGGCCACAGAAAGAAATGACAAGCGTTCTAGGGTCAAGGTTGTAGATGATTATGTGACTTCACCCACAACTCTTAACCTCAGAGTTCCCTGTCCAGGAAACACTCCAGGGTTTGGGGATCAGACAGAGGTAGCTGTGCAGTGAGAAGAAGAGAAATGTGTTGGGAAACTACCTGAGAATCTGCTCAAGCAGGATCCTAACTTTGATGACCCAGGGAGCATTTCAATGACAATAAGCATCCTTTCAGTTAAGATGTTTTAGGGACTTTCTTTCAACAACCCTCTTAAAGCCAAATGAAAATCAAGCAGTTGGGAGAGAAAAGAGTTGATAAAACATGAAATTTTGGCCCTGTTATTAAGCAGCTGTGCAACAATTGGAGAAAAAGCTTTAAGTGCCTGATTCATACCTTCTTGTGGGCCACAAGTGATACAGCAACTGAATTTGTCCAGTAGTCAGAGATTGCTAACACAACCATGACCTTTCTTTTTACCTCATTTTCTATATAGCTAGCTCCCTAATCCATAGACATATTAAGAAATGTAGACCTTCCCTTGAAAAATATTTGTGATCCCTCATTTAGAAAGTCTAAAGGAAGCTGTCATCTCAGAGCTCATTAAAATTTAGAAAAAAATATTTTTCATAGTTACCCAAACATATTTTTGCATATCTGAAGATCATTTTGAAATATAGATATATATAGGGATGAGAGATATTGACTTACTGTCTCTTTTTTAATAAATGCAAGTTCTTAATATAGTGGGTTACTGGATCTCAGAATTTGCCACCAGAGAAAATTAATTAGAATTAACCTTTTATCAACTGTTTATTCAAATCAAGTGTCCTTCCTCTGACTGCAAGGCTCTTTATAGGCAAACAGTGAAGAAGCTACTACAGCTGTGACAATAGCAGTGGCCCATCCCACAGGGCCCTGCCTAGTTTTTATGGGGAATGATGCAGGTGAGTGTCAGTGTTTAGACAATGTTAGACTCCATAGTCCTTTTCTATTAGGAAAATCCCTGAAACAGAATCTCAGGAATTGCAAAGTGAAATTTCTTTTTGAGTCATTCCTTTGCTGGATCTAGGAAACAAACAAGAGTACCATGATTCTGTGCTAAAAATGTGCAATTGGCAGTGATTACATCATATACCAAGAGGCTGAGAGTATACTGATGATGTGAAGGCAACCGATGGTGGTGTTAATATGGTGCAGTCCCAACAGAATACAGCAAGAGGATGGAGGTGATTTGGGGCAGAGGTGAGCAGTAAGGACAGAACAATGGGCTCTATAGACTCACAGATAGGCTGGGAAGAAAGCAAAGGATGGAGAATCTGACCAGTTTGTCTGAGCTATTGGGTGAGGAATAGAATTCTCCTGACCTGCAACCCAGGCTTTTCAATGGCACCACCCCTTTTTTATTATTATTTTTATGAAAAGGTGCATATTTTTCTTTCTCTCAAACCTTGGGATATCAGGAGAGTGAATAACTAATTACAGATTGGTTGCCTATTTTCCTCCTCCCATCTGTCAGCCCCTTGGGAGGGATTCTTCCATCTCCAGCACAGAATTCTAGTATTTTTGAAATGGAGAAAAATCATAAGACACCATGTGGTTGTGAGAAACCAGCACTAATAAAGTAGCTGTCACCTATTGAGCACCTACTAGGCTAAATGCTTCACATATGTCAAGTACTAGAAGGTAACTATAAGAACAGGTCAACAAAAAACAAACTATGTCATTATGTTAAGGATATCAAGTTGTATATCACCACACATTTTCTTATGAACTTCCAAGCATGGTGCACTTCGGGAAATGTTGCTATACCTAAAGCCTCTCATACATAGTTCATTGCTACATCTCTGCCAGAGATGTAATATAAATGAACCCAAAAGTTCATTTATACTAAGCCATAAGGACTGACTAAAGAAGAACCATTTTTGCAATTTTCAAAAGCTCTTCAGAACATCATTTTCAATGGGCCTGATGGAGTCTTCATCTAGCTAGTGATTCCAGTGGTCATTTCTTGGATGCATTGAATCTACCAGATATGATTTACTTGGATTTTCAAACCACATCATTTTACAGATGAGAAAACAGCCCCAACTAGGTTAAGTAACTTCACCCCCAAATCACTAGGTAATAAATAGTGGAGCCAGTCTTTAAACACACACCCATAATGGTGTGCTTTCCCAAGGCTGGCTGAGCAGCCCTTCCCAGGAAGGCTTGCTCTAGCTCTCACTGACCCTCCAGACCAACCCAAAAGCCATCCTTTCACAACTGACCATAAATAACATCAGGATGTTGGGAAAGCTTGATTTATGGGAATTTGTTGCCTTTGACTTCCAAAAGGCATTCCTTTGTTCTCCTTGGCTAAAAGCCAGATTGCAAAGTTGGGGTGGCTTTTCAACAAAGAAATTCATTCTGTACAATAAAAATAACCAGATTATTCAGAGGACTTAAGAAATAAAGGGAGGAACCTTTTTTGATAGGTAACTACTAACACTAAACTGTGATTTGGCCTTGGTCCTGAATTTCCCAATATCTTTAGGCAGAATTTGCTGACTTATGACACATAAAGAGAGTCATCTTCCTCAGAAAAGCATTTCAGATTTTTCCAAAAGCATGTGCTTAACTTGCAACTTAAATGAAAAATGTTCTTCAAGGCACATGCTTCAAATTAATTTTTGAGTGTGGAGGTCAGCCTTCCTTTTGGTCTGTCGGAGATACTTCACATAGCACAAGAGGTTAGAGGAGCACTCTGTCCTTTCATGTTTAAAGGACCAGAATCTTAAGAATACCTCTGCAAAAGGTACTTTGATTATTTGTTTTATTTTTTATTTTTTTTTTGTTAGAGCAGTTGTAGGTATATAAAAACACCATGAAGAAAGTACAAAGTTCCCATATTGCCCTTTCCCCATGCACACATGCAGTTTCCCTGTTACTAACATTTTGCATTAGTGCGGTACCTTGTGACAATTCATGAAATGACATTATTAATATTACAGTTAAATATATGGTTATAATTATTATAGTTATGCCATTAAACCTTAATGCACTGTTCATATTATTTTGTATGGTTCAATGGGTTTGTGTGTGGGAAGATACAATCAAAATTTTCCCTTTCAAATATACAATTCGATGGCATTAATTACATTCTCAAAGTTGTGCCTCCATCCTCATCATCCACTGTCAAACTTTTCCACCACAACAAACAGAAATTCCATACCAATTAAACACTACCTCCCCATTGCCCTCCCCAACCTGATCCCTAGTAACCTGTATTCTAGTATCTGACTTTATGGCTGTACTTATTCTGCTTATTTCATATAAATGAGATCGTGCAGTATTTGTCTCTTTATCATTCGACATGATTCCTTCAATGTTCATCCATGTTGTCACATGCATCAGAACTTTATTCCTTTTAGTGGCTGAATATTCCTTTGTATGTATAGATCACATTGGTTGATGGACACTTGGGTTGCTTTCATCTATGAATACTGGTGTGCAAATATCTGTTCTAGTCCCTGATTTTGATTCTTTTGGGATTGCCAGGTCATATAGAACTTTCTGAGGAATTGTCATACTGTTTTCCTCAGTAGCTGCACCATTTTACATTCCAACCAACAATGTAAAAGCATTTTCATTTCTTCAAATCCCCTCCAAACTTGTTTTCTTTTGTTGTTGCTATTGTTTTAAATAGTAGCTATTCTAGTGGGTGTGAGATTCTATCTCATTGTGTTTTGATATGCATTTCCCTCCTGACTAGTGATATTGAGCATCTTTTCATGTGCTTTTTAGCCATTTCCCAGTCTTCCTTTGAGAACTGTCTAGACATGTCTTTTTCCCATTCTTAATTGGATTGTGTGTCATTTTGTTGGTGGGTTGTAAGAGTTCTTCATAAATTCTGGATATTAAACTCCTATCAGATATAGGATATCCAAATATTTTCTCCCACTCTGTAAATGATTTGATGTGTTGGTGCTTTCTTGAGATATGTGACAACAGTGGGCATCCTGCAGATGGGTCCCTTGCAAAAGATATACAGCAAGAATGATTAGGTTAGAGGGGGCAGGAAGGGGGATTTCTTTATGTGCTGGTGACAAAGGCAGGGAAGCTCAGGACCCTCTCCTCACCCACTCCATATCAGAATGAAGTAGAGAAGTCTTGTACCAGCTATTGAGAAACAATTAGGCATAATTCTTCCCAATGCTTCAGTCATGATGGCACTTTAATAACACTTGAAATTGGGCACTGTGAGAGTATTTACACCATGGAAATTGGCAAACACTTCAAATCAGTCTCTTTTTTTCTTCTTGGTGGTTAAACATTTACCAGCACACCACTGTATATGTAGTAGGGCATAGCACAATGTTTCTGGAAAAGCCTGGCCTCTCACTCTCTGCTTTATTATAGTTTCTCTTCTGAGTGATAGGCATGCTCATGGAGGATGCATACAACTTTGGGGTTAGAAACAAACCTCTCTTCCCAGATACAGAGGTGTAATATGAATATCTGCTGCAAAGATATGAAGATACCAATGAAAATTCAGGAGGGCAGATGACAGAGCTCTCTCCTGTCTGCCTCTGAGTAGTGTCTGTGGTGATCAGAAATCAAGGGGGCTTTCCCATGACCAATGTCATAGGCATGGCAAAGCTTCCTCCTTGTACTGCTCCCTCTTTTTCTCTCCCTACACTCACCAGGTGTCATGCTGCTCTGTATTGGAGGCATTTAGTCATCCTTTGGCATTGATACCAGGACCAGTTGGGAAGCTTGTCATGGGATGAAGTGAAGAATACTAGATCCTCTGGGAGCCTAGCTCCCTTTATCTTTATTTCTTCTTTCAAATTTCTTCATTTCCATTCCTATTTCACTACCCAGTTTGCAATAGGTGCAATTTCCAATATACAACTCTATTACTAACTCCTTGTAGTGGTGACATACATTTGTTCTAGTTCATGAAAGGTGATTTTTGTATTTGTACCATAAATCACCATCATCATCCACCACAGGATTCACTGGGTTAATTCAATTCCTTGTTTGATTCTCTAGATTTCCTTCTAGTAACATGCTTGACATTAAACCTCCCCTTTAAAACCACAATCACAAACATAATTCAGTGCTGTTAATAACACTCCCCATATTGTGCCACCATCAACTCAATCCATTTCCAAACATTCAACCTTGTTAAAAATTCTGCACACATTAAGCATCCACTTCACATTCTCTACCATCATTTTATTTCTTGGTAAGATATATTCCAGATTTTAACTCTATGAATTTGCTTATTGTAATTAACTCATACTAGTGAGATCACACAATATTTGTCCTTTTGCATTTGACATAATGTCCTCAGGGTTCATCCACATTTTCATATTCTTCAGCACTTCATTCCTTCATACTGTTGAATAATATTCCACATATTGCTTATCCATTCATTGGTTGATGGACACTTAAGGTTTCCATCTTTTGGCAATTGTAAATAGTGTCACTATGAAAATCAAGGTACAAATGTCTGCTGTGCCTTTCCAGTTCTTCTGAGTATATACCTAGTAACAGGATTGCCATATCATATGGCAATTCTATACTTAGTTTCATGAAGAGCAGTTAAACTGCCTTCCAAAGAGGCTGCACCATTCTACATTCCCACCAGCAGTGCATAAATGTTCCTATTTCTCCACATCCTCTTTAACACTTATAGTTTTATTTTTTTAATAATAGCCATTACAGTAGATGTTAAATGATAGCTCATTGTAGTTTTGATTTGTTTTGTCCTGATATCTAGTGATGTTTAGCTTTTTTTCATGTACTTTTTATCCATAAGCATCTCCTCTTCAGAAAAATATATATTCAGTTATTTGCCCATTTTTCAATTGGGGTGTTTGTCTTTTTATTGTTGAGTTGCAAGATTTCTTTATATATTCTGGATATTAAACCTTTATTGGATATGTGGTTTCCAAATATTTTCTCCCATTGAATAGGCTACCTTTTCATCTTTTTGACAAACTCCTTTGATGCACAGAAGTATTCAATTTTGAGGAGTCCCCACTTATTTAACTTTTCTTTCATTGTTGTTCTTTAGGTGTCAAGTATAAGAAACCTTCACCTACCACAAGATCTTGAAGATGCTTCCCTACATTTTATTCTAGATATTCTATGATCCTGTCTCCTATAGTTAGGTCTTTGATCCATTTTGAGTAATTTTTATATAAGATGTGAGATAAAGGTCCTCTTTCATTCTTTTGGATATGGATATATATTTCTATATACATATGTTATTCATATATTTTCATTGTGGTTACTGCAGGATTAAATATTAACATCCCAAATTTGTGAGTCATATTTGATTTGATATGAACTTTCCTTCAGTAGCATACAACTTTTCCTAAACCCCTTCACCCAAACTAATCTTTTTTGTACTTTTTAACAATTATATTTTGTATTCATTATATGTTCAAAGACATGTATTTATTATTACTATTTTTCCATTTGCCTTTTAGTACCTGTTTGGAGTTACATACTAAACAATACATAAGTAATACTGTTCTAGTTTGCTAGCTGCCAGAATGCAATATACCAGAAATGGAATGGCTTTTAAAAAGAGGAATTTAATAAGTTGCAAATTAATAGGTTTAGGCCATGTCTATAGAAATATCCAATCAAAGGCATCTAGAAAAAGGTACCTTGATTCAAGAAGGCCATGAAGTCAGGGTTTCTCTTGCAAGTAGAAAGGCACATGGCTAAGATGATCAGGGTTTCTCTCTCATCTGGAAAGGCATGTGGCAAACATGGCAACATCTTCAAGCTTTTTCTTCTGGTATCCTGTTTCATGAAACTCCCTAGGAGTCATTTTTCTTCTTCATCTCCAAAGGTTGCTGGCTGGTGGACTCTGTTTCTTGTAGCTACATTGTTCTGCTCTGTCAGAATCTCCCTTATTCTCCAAAATGCTTCCTTTTTTACAGGATTCCAGCAAACTAATCAAGACTGACTCAAATGGGTAGAGATACATCTCCACCTAATCCAGCTTAACAAACACTCTTGACTGAGTCACATTTCCAGGGAGATGATTTAATTACAGTTTCAAACATACAGTACTTTACAAAATGGGATTGGGATGAAAAGATGGCTTTTCTAGGGGTACATACATCCTTTCACACTAGCACAAATACATTTATAGTTATTAATATAGTTATTTTTATGACAGATTTGTATTTCCTTAAGCCATTTGGAATCATTATCTAGTGATTCCTTTCAGTCTTGAGAATTTGCTTAACAATGCTTGCAGACGGGGTCAATAATGATCAAATTCACAGATTTTATTTATCTGGGAATCTCTCTCAATTTCTCTCATTTCTTTTAAGGCAATTTTGCTGAGACAAAGTCACAAAGTGTACACTTTGGATTGCACATTCCATCATCTGGACCCTAAAAAAGACATACACTTTAGATTGTGACTTTGTCTCAGTAAAACCGCCTTAAAAGAAATGAGAGAAATTTTAGTATCATTTAGTATATTTACAGAGTTGTGAGTATATCACTATAATCAATTTGAAAATATCTTCATCCTTTAAAGGGTTTATATGTTTCATCTTTCAACCTCTGGCTTAACTTCTAGTGACATACAAAACTCTAAACTTCCCCTTTCAACTATAATCACACTTACATATCAGTAAAGTGTTCCCATCACTTTGGTCCATTGTCAAACATGTCAAACATTCTCTGCCCTCTTTCTATTTTTTCGTAGTCTATGTTCTAGATATAAATATCATGAGTTTGCTAGTTACATTTTATAAGTGAGATAAGCAACATTTGTCCTTTGTTTCTGACTTTCATCACTCAACATAATGTTCTCAAGTTTCATCTTATGTAGGCACATTTGTTTTGCCTTCTGTTCTTACAGCTCCATACTATTCCATCTTATTTATAAAATCACATTTTGTTTGTCCATTTCTCAGTTTAAAGAATGTTTGGATAGTTTCAATCTTTTGGCAATTAAGAATAATGCTATGAACAGTTGTGGTAATGTCTGTTTGTGTCACTGCTTTCAGTTCTGAGTGTATACCCTGAAAACTGGATTGCTGAATCACATGGCATTTCTTCTTAGCTCCCTAAGGAACTTTCAAAATGTCTTCCACCATGGCTGCAACTTCAATCATTCCCATCAACAGCGAATAAATGTTCCTATTTCTCTACATCCTCTTCAACACTTCCAATATTTTTTTTTCAATAGTGGCCATCCTAAGTGTGAAATTATATCATTTTAGTTTTAATTTGATTTCTTTACTAGTTAATGATGTTTAACATCCTTACATGTGCTCTTTAACCATTTGTATATCCTCTCTGGAAGCCTATCTACTTATTTCTTTTTTCCATTTTTAATTGGAATGCTTTTCTTAAAGTTGAAGTGCAGGTTCTTTTTTATAACTTTGTGATTAAGCAGATATATATATACACTGTTCTGCCAGCACCATTTGTTGAAGAGATTGCTCTCTTCCAGTTGGGTGGACTTGACAACATTGTCAAAAATCAACTGACCCTTCTCTATGCTGACACAAGTGAGCTTACTGCCCTCCTCCCCCACCTAAGTGGGACATGACTCCAGGGGTATAAATCTCCCTGGCAATATGGGATAGAAATCTCAAGATGAGCTGGAACCTGCATCAGGGAATTGAGAGAGACTTATTGACCAAAAGGGGGAAGAGAGATACGAGATAAAATAAATTTTCAGTGGTTGAGGGATGTTCTAGTTTGCTAGCTGCCAGAATGCAGCACATACCATCATCTGGACCCTAAAAAGACATTTTTCCCATATACAAAATACATTAATTTTGTAATAATATCACAAATCCTTAAACAATATCAGTAGGAATATACATAAAATACAAAGTTCAAAATGTACAAACTCCTATCAAAGTTAGTTACAGGCGTAGCCTGTTCTAAGGCAAAATTATCCTCTAGCTCTGACCTATACAAACTCAAAAAAGTTTTTTGCTGCCAACATACAAGGGAGGAACATTCATAAGACACATATACCCATTTCCATAGGGAGGAAGGAGCACAGGGGTCACCAGACCCACACAGTTTCTAAAATCTGCAGGGCAAAGTCCATCAGATTTCAAAGTCTGAGAGTCATTTACCTTCGGGGCTTCTGCAGAGACCTGTGTCTCTCTGAATGCAACCTTGGGGGATACTGGAGAGACACTTTTTTCTTGGCTCCACCCTCTTCAAGCATTGGGGTTGCAACTGGGCTGTCTGCCATCTCTGGGGCACATGCTTAACCCTGCCATGTGGTGGCAGCCAGGCTCACCCCAAACTCCTGTGTCTCTCTGAATGCAACCTTGGGGGATACTGGAGAGACACTTTTTTCTTGGCTCCACCCTCTTCAAGCATTGGGGTTGCAACTGGGCTGTCTGCCATCTCTGGGGCACATGCTTAACCCTGCCATGTGGTGGCAGCCAGGCTCACCCCAAACTCCTGTGTCTCTCTGAATGCAACCTTGGGGGATACTGGAGAGACACTTTTTTCTTGGCTCCACCCTCTTCAAGCATTGGGGTTGCAACTGGGCTGTCTGCCATCTCTGGGGCACATGCTTAACCCTGCCATGTGGTGGCAGCCAGGCTCACCCCAAACTCCAAGGAATGTGCTTAACCCACTTCGAGGCCTGAGCCTTGTGTGGCATGATTCTACCACTGCAATGAGGTGGAAGGCCCATCTTCTGACTTTAGGGCAAACTCAACTTCTCCATGGGCTTGGGTGGGTCCACTTTCCTGGCCCAAGGCTCCTTGGCTTCAGAACTCAGACTCCATGGCTTTGCCTCTGAAGTTATTTTTCCTCCAATGTGTCCTTTCTCTGTCCCTCTCAGTCTTGACTGACAGTGGTTATCTTTACACAGGTCCCACAACACTCTCATTGGCTTTCTATGCAGCACAACAAGCAAACTCACTGTCCTCCCCTGTCTATGTGGGACATGACTCCCAGGGGTGTGGACCTTCCTGGAACATGCGACAGAAATCCTCGAATGAGCTGAGACTCAGCATCAAGGAATTAAGAAAACCCTTAGAATGACCTGAGACTCAGCATCAAGGGATTGAGAAAACCTTTTTGATCAAAAGGGGGGAGAGTGAAATGAGACAAAATAAAGTGTCAATGGCTGAGAGATTCCAAACAGAGTCGAGAGGTTATCCTGGAGATTATTCTTATGCATGAAATAGATCCACCTTGTTAGCCAAGAAGTAATGGAGAAGCTGGAGGGAACTGCCTGAAAATGTAGAGCTGTGTTCCAGTAGCCATGATTCTTGAAAATGATTGTATAATGACATAACTTTCACATTGTGACTGTGTGATTGTGAAAACCTTGTGTCTGATGCCCCTTTTATCTACCTTATCAACAGATGGGTAAAACATATGGAATAAAAATAAATAATAGGGGGAACAAATGTTAAAATAAACAGATTAAAATGCTAGTGATCAGTGAAAGGGAGGAGTAAGGGGTATGGTATATATGAATTTTTTTCTGTTGTTTTTTTATTTCTTTTTCTGAATTGATGCAAATGTTCTAAGAGATGCTCATGATAATGAATGTGCAACTACATGATGATATTGTGAATTACTGATTATGTATGTAGAATGGAATGATCATATGTTAAGAATGCTTGTCATATTTTTAATTAAAAAATTAATTTGAAAAATCAAAAAAAGAGAATGATATAGTCACTTTAGAAATGTTTATGAGAAAATAGGAGCCTAGATTCTAAGCTTTTACAGTAGACATGTTTAGTCCAGAGTAGTGATTATTTTTCTGGGTTTTGAGGGCTGTTTTATATATATAACCTGGTATTTAGAGATAAGGATGAAGCTGAACAGGTTGGGGCTAAAGTAATTCAGAACACAAGGTTAAGGAAGACAGTGTCTATATTTTAGAAACACACATATTCTTTGAAACAAATGGAGAAAGTCCTATTTCAGATGGAACTCAAATTATCTGTATTGCATAATCTAATTCAACCTATCTGTATAGCTCATTTTGAAGAACTGAAACAAAAGGAGCCCAGAATAAGAAAGAGGTCCTTTAATCCTGTATAGAATATTGCAATGCCTGGATGAATCCTAGAGTATATTGAGCAGATAATTTTAAAAAATTGGCAAAGTCCCCTGAGGGATGGAGAAAGAATATGAAACTATTAAACTTTACCATTAAGGAATCCCCAGATATTGTGTCAAACTTTAGGGACACCCAGATCAATAGGCCATGCTCTTGATCCTGAGGGTTACTCTTGTAAAGCTTATCTAGGTAGCAGAGAAGCTTAGACTATCTATAGGCATGCCCAAAAGTTACTTCTGGAGGGCCTCTTTTGTTGTTCAGATGTGGCCCCACTCTCTCTAAGCCCAGCTCTGAAAAAAATGAAATCATTGCCCTCCTCTTATGTGGGACATGACATCCAAGGGTGAAAGTTTCCCTGGCAATGTGGGAGATGACTCCCAGGGATGAATCCAGATCTGGTACCATGGGATCAACAATTCAATCCTGACCAAAAGAGGGAGAGGAAATGTAATTAATAATTTATCAGTGACAGCAAGTTCAAATGAGTCAAGAGGCTTCCCTGGAGGTTGCTCTTATGCAAGCTTCAGGTACACCTTGCTACCTGTCATAACCTGTCAATACCCTAAACAGGATCATTTCAGCCAAACCTAAAAAACACCTTGGGCAACATATAAGACTCCACAAGGGTTCCATACACTAGGGTAACTTTCCAGGAGCTTACACACTCCAGATGAATCCCTGGTCCAGATAAGTCCTGAAACCTAGCCCAACCTCTCCATAACATCACATAGTTCCATCTCCCTATCCCATATCAGTGACAGACCCTTCCAATATAAAAAAATCTATGATTGCCATAGCCTAAACATTCCTAAACAGTGGGATGGAAATACCAAAGATGATGGTGCAGTTATACATAGAAGATAGATTTAGCAAATGAACATGAATGCTGAATTATTAAACTGATATCTCATTTGGTCTCCAGTATTTTAGAGTAACTAGAAATAAAAACCTAAAATTGTGAAATTGTAACCCATGTCAAAGTCTGATATATGTTCTACAATAATTGTGATGCATTCCTTTGTAATTTATAGCTTTTTTGTGCATATGTTGTTTTTAACAAAAAAAGTAAAAAGTTTATTGTGATGATTAAAAAATATTTAAGCCTTCTAGCTTCCAATATTCTGGAGCATTTAGAAGGAAAAGTAAGAGAGGATCATATGGTACCCCATGACAACCTCTGGGATCTTCCTTTAACTACTTATTTAAGAGTGCTTTGTAAACTATTGTTTCATTTCTTTGCTTTGTATATATGTTATGTTATACAATAGAAGTTTTTTAGAAAAAAGAGTACATTAACAGATGATTGATAATCAAAATGTATACAATGGAACATTAGGCTGCAATAAGGAGGAATGAGGTCCTAAAGCATGTGACACATGGATGAACCCTAAGAACATAATGCTGAGTGAAATAAGCCAGACAAAAAAGGACATATATGAGTTCACTAATATGAGTTAACTAAAAAATCTAAAACTGATGAGTCTTAAAATGTAGAATATAGAGGACTTAGAGATAGGCAGAAACTAGAGAGGGGAAGAAATTACCTAATACATCCAGAATTGCTAATAATATTGAACTTAAATAGGTGGGAATGGATAGAGGGTATGCTGGTTTGAAGCTGTTGTATACCGGAAAAGCCATCTCCTTTCCCGGATCTAATCAGGTGGGGACAATGATATTTCTTTTAATCCTGACTAAATATTGCAGGATGAAAACTTTGGATTGTTTCCCTGGAGATGTGACCCACCTAGCTGTGGGTGGGACTTTTTGATTGGATTGTTTACATGGACATGTGCCACACACAATTGTGGATTTGCCTTTTGATTAGATGGAAATGTGTCTCCGTGAATTCAAGGTGAAGTATTGATTAGTTTACAGGAGTCCTTTAAAAGTGGAAACATTTTGGAGAAAACTTAATTGTTTAACAATATAAAAAAGACCCAGGCCTTTGAATATGTTTGGCATGCCAACAGTAAGAGGAGACACCTAGATAGGAACATTTGGAGATGCAGAGCTGAGCAGACATTGACATCTGGGTTCTAAGCAAGCCAGAACCCAGAGTTGCATGCCAAAGGAGCTAAGTGGAGGCACACAGATGCTTAGAGAGAAAATCACTGATATGAGAAACTGGAAGCAACAGAACTGGGAAAAAAGAACAATGGATGCCAACCACATGCCTTCCATGTGAAAGACACTGGCCTTCCTTGAATCAAAATATCATTCCTTCATTGCCTTAATTTGTACATTTTTATGGCCTTATAACTATAAGCTTGTAACTTAATAAATTCCTTTTTAAAAAGCAAAAGCAACAACAACAACAACAAAAATATTGGCAAAGTCCCTTGAGAATGGAGAAAGAATATGGAACTATTAAACTTTACCATCAGGGAATACCCCAATACTGTGTCAAACTTTAGGGACACCCAAATCAGTAGGCCATGCCCTCAATCCTGGTGCTTACTCTTGTGAAGCTTATCTAGGTGCAGAAAAGTTAAGATTAACCATAGGCATGCCTAAGAGTTACTTCTGGAGGACATCTTTTGTTGCCCAGATGTGGCCTCACTCTCTTTAAACCCAACTTTGCAAGTGGAATCATTGCCCTCCCCCTACGTGGGACATGACAGTCAGGGGTGAAAGTCTCCCTGGCAACATGGAGATGACTTCCAGGGATGAACTCAGATCTGGCACCATGGGATCAAAAATTCCATCCTGAACTAAACAGGGAAAAGAAGTTTAACTAATAAAGTATCAGTGGCAGAGAAAGTTCAAATAGAGTTGATAGACTACTCTGTAGGTTGCTCTACACAAGCTTCAGGTAGAACTTGCTACCTGTCATAACCTGCCAACCCCTAACCAGGACCATTACAACCAAACCTAAAGAATACCTAGGGTAATATGTAAGATTCCACAAGGATTCCATGCATCAGAGTAACTTCTCAGAAACCTACAATCTCCAGATAAGTCCCTGGCCCAGATGAGTCCTGAAACTTAATCCAGCCTCTCCAGAACATCAGATATCTTCATCTCCCTACCCCATGTTAGTGACAGATCCTTCCAATATGAAAAATTTAGAATTTCCATAGCCCAAACACCACTAAAGAGAGGGATGAAAAGATCAAAGATTTTTCGGTTCTCGTTTTCTTGTTTCTTGCCCTGCTTGTATGGTACCTTTCCCCCCCAACCCTGAGGAGGGTCTACATAGGTATTATAGACCCCAGCTGGATTTTCTCAGCCCAAACTGGCCTCCTATCAGGATGAAAGAGTCACCTGCATCAGTTTTCCCTGAGGGTGAGACCCAGCAGGGTATAAGACTTTCCTGTGCAGTCTCTGGGCTCTCTTTTCTTATCCTGCCCAGTATGTGGTGCTTGTATGCCTGCAGATCCCAACAGCATAAGATGATGTGGTACCTTTAACTTTGACAGACTCTCCTTGCTGGGGGCATGGTGGAGACAGAGGAGAGGTTGTATACTGGATTTGATGGCTTCAAATTACCAAACCCTGGTGTCTGAATTCCTTGAGGGAGGGATTCCACCTTAGTTGGACTTCACCCTTCCCCTGGGGAAGGCACAGGCTCCAGACAAGCCCTCAAACGAGCTTCTTTCTACCTATACCTGGGGCATTGCAGCCTGAGGAGCCCTGCTGCTATATCCAAAGGCAGTCAAGCCTCTGTAGAAACACAGCCACAAAAACTTTTGTTTCCTTTTTCTTTTTTTCTTTTTCCATCAGCCCTGCCCCCTTGGCACTGGGGCAAAAATGAGTGACCTCTGCTTTGACCAGATTCACCTGAGCTGGGGACCTATTTTTAGTAGTCAGAATTTGTTAATTAATACCACAATTGGCATTTGGTTGGACTCAGCCCCTGCTGCTGGTAAAGTCTCTTTCCTCTCCCCTTTGGGAAGCAGCCTGTGGGGGAGGGGCACCAACCTCTGCGGCTTGGGGAACTCACGGTTCTGGGGGTGCTCTCAGCCAGTCAAGCTGGTCCAGACTAGGGTGCGCTGTGTGTCCTGTCACTGATGTAGCCCCAGGAGCTGTTCTGTACTGTTCCTGGTTATTCAGTAGTTGTTCTGGAGGATGAACAAAAACGCGTACATTGCTGAGCCACCATCTTGGTGCAGAAGTCTTTCTCTTTTTTAATGTAAGCATTTAGGGCAATAAATTTACCTCTCAGCACTGCTTTCACTCCATCCCATATTTTTTATGGGTTCTGTTCTTGTTTTCATTCATCTCATGATATTTCCTGATTTCCCCTATGATTTCTTCTTTGACCCATTGTTTTTTTGGTTTTTTTTTAGCCAGAATCATTTTTTTAATTAAAAAATATATATAACAACAAACAAATGCAAACATTCTCAACATATGACCATTCCATTCTACATATATAATCAGTAACTCACAGTATCATCATAGATGCATATTCATCATCATGATCATTTCTTAGAACATTTGCATCAATTCAGATAAAGAAACAAAAAGACAACAGAAAAAAATTCATACATACCATCCCCCTTACCCCTCCCTTTCATTGATCACTAGCATTTCAATCTACTAAATTTATTTTAACATTTGTTCCCCCTGTTATTTATTTTCATGCCATATGTTTTACTCATCTGTTGATAAGGTAGATAAAAGGAGCATTGGACACAAAGTTTCCACAATCACACAGTCAAATTGTGAAAGCTATATCATTGTACAATCATCTTCAAGAAACATGGCTACTGGAACACAGCTCTAGATTGTCAGGCAGTTCCCTCCAGCCTTTCCATTACATCATGACTAACAAGGTGATAACTATTTTATGAGTAAGAAATGCAGGATAACCCTGCGACTCTGTTTGGAATCTCTCAGCCATTGACATTTTATTTTGTCTCAATTTGCTCTTCCCTCTTTTGGTCGAGAAGGTTTTCTCAATCTCTTGATGCTGAGTCCCAGCTCATTCTAAGATTTCTGTCCCACATTGGCAGAAAGGTCCACACCCCTGCAAGTCATGCCCCTGTGGACATGGGGAGGGTGGTGAGTTTGCTTGTTGTGTTGTCTGGAGAGAGAAGCCACATCTGAACAACAAAAGAGATTCTCTTGGGGGTGACTCTTAGGCCTAATTTTAAGTAGGCTTGACCTATCCTTTGTTGGGTTAAGTTTCATGTGAACAAACACCAAGATTTGATGCATTGATTTTTCTTTTTATTTATTAATTTAAAAAAATTTAACAACAAACAAACAAAAACATTCTTAACATATCATTCCATTCTACATATATAATCAGTAATTCACAATATCATCACAGTTGCATATTCATCATCATGATCATTTCTTAGAACATTTTGCCTCAATTCAGAAAAAGAAATAAAAAGACAACAGAAAAAGAAATAAAATGAAAACAGAAAAAAAAGATTATACATACCATACCCCTTACCCCTCCCTTTCATTGATTACTAGCATTTCAAACTAAATTTATTTTAACATTTGTTCCCCCTATTATTTATTTTTATTACATATGTTCTACTCATCTGTTGACAAGGTAGATAAAAGGAGCATCAGACATAAGGTTTTCACAATCACACAGTCACATTGTGAAAGCTATATCATTATTCAATCATCATCAAGAAACATGGCTACTGGAACACAGCTCTCTATTTTCAGGCATTTCCCTCCAGATTCTCCATTACGTCTTGACTAACAAGGTGACTTCTACTTAATGCATAAGAATAACCTCCAGGATAACCTCTTGACTCTGTTTGGAATCTCTCAGCCATTGACACTTTGTCTCATTTCACTCTTCCCCCTTTTGGTCCAGAAGGTTTTCTCAATCCTTTGATGCTGAGTCTCAACTCATTCTAGGATTTCTGTCCCATGCTGCCAGGAAGGTCCAGACCCCTGGGAATCATGTCCCATATAGATAGGGGAAGGGTGGTGAATTTGCTTGTTGTGTTGGCTGGAGAGAGAGAGGCCACATCTGATCAACAAAAGAGGTTCTCTTGGGGGTGACTCTTAGGTCTAATTTTAAGTAGGTTTGACCTATCCTTTGTGGGGTTAAGTTTCATATGAACAAACCCCAAGACTTGACCCATTGATTTTTTTTTACATGGGCAGGCACTGGGAATCAAACCCGGGTTCTCTGGCATGGCAGGTGAGCATTCTTGCCTGCTGAGCCACTGTGGCCCGACCCATTGATTTTTAAAGTATATGGTTAAATTCCTGACTTGTAGGTCCAAGTTGTAGCTTATTTTTTTGCTGTGAAAAATAGCATATATATAAAAAAGCAATAAATTTCAAAGCACATCCCAACAATTCATTATAGAACAGATTTCAGAGTTGGGGTTACAATTCCACAATTTTAGGTTTTTACTTCTAGCTGCTCCAAGACACTGGAAACTAAAAGAAATATCAATATAATGATTCAGCAGTTATACTCATTTGTTAAATCCTATCTTCTCGGTTATAATTCCACCTTCTCCTTTTATCTTTCTCCCAACCTTTAGGGATATTTGAGCTATGCCCATTGTAACTTTTCCATGTTGGAAAGGGGTGTAACTAATATGGGATAGGGGGATGGAACTAGCTGCTGTTCTAGAGAGGCTGACCTCTCTGCATTTCAGGACTTGTCTGGTCCAGGGACCCATCTGTAGGTTGTACATTTCTGGAAAGTTACCTTAGTGCATGGCACTTGTGTAGACTCACATAAAGTAGTAGGTGTTCTTTAGGATTGACAGGAATGGTTTTGGTTGGGTTTAGCAAACCATGGCAAATAGCCATATCTCACTGAAGCTTGTGTAAGAGTAGCCTCCAGAATAGCCTCTTGACTATTTGAACTCTCTTAGCCACTGATACCTTATTTTGTTATTATTCTTTCCCCCCTTTTGGTCAGGAAGGCATTGTTGATCCCATGGGGCCAGAGCCAGAGCTAATTCTTGGGACTCAACTCCCATGTTGCCAGGGAGACTTTTGCCCTTGGGTGTCATGTCCTACATAAGGGGGAGGATAATGATTTTACTTGCAGAGTTGGGTTTAGAGAGAGAGAGGCCGCATCTGAGCAACAAAAGAAGTCCTCTGGAAATAACTCTTAGTCATAAGTATAGGTAGGCTTAGCTTCTCCACCACATAAATAAGCTTCACAAGAGTAAGCCTCAAGATCAAGGGCTTTGCCTGTTGACTTGGGAGTCCCTAACAGTTGAGAGAGTATCAGAGCTTTCCCTAGTGGTCAAGTTTAATAGTTCTATACTTTTTCTCTCATCCCTCAAGAGACTTTGCCAATACTTCTTAACTGTCTGCTCAACATACTCTGAGATGTATCTGGGCATTACATACAGAATTACAAGTCCTCATTCCCATTCTGGGCTACATGTGTTTGGGTTATTTAAATGATTATCCAGATAGGTTGTGTTAGATTATATGCTACAGAAAATTTACATTTAAGACAAAATAGACCTTTCTTCCTTTGGTCTCATAGAGTAGGTGGAGTTCTAAAATACAATGTCTTCCTTACCCATGTATTCTGATTTACCTTAGGCCCAACCCAGTCAGTTTCTTTCTTATCTCTTGTTGAAGCCTGGTCTCTTTTTCAATTTATTTGAGCAGTTGTTGTATGGGGCAATATTGCCTTTCAGACTTACAGAACTTCTACTCTGAGTCTTAGGTATCACACAGGTACCTAAAGTTCCAGGGAAATATTAAGTTATACATTTACAGTACACCCTCTCAAAATCTAGAAATATCAATTACTGCTCCTGACTAAATATGGCTGCTATAAGAGCTTACAACCTAGGCTCCAATTTTCTTATAAGTATTTTCTAAATGCAACCATACAATCTTTTCTCTTTTGTTTCTGGCTTATTCTGCATCACATAATGTCCCCCAGGTTCATTCACATCGTTGCATGCCTCATCACTGTATTCCTTTCTGTGGCAGCACAATATTTGATCATATGTATACACCACAGTTCACCATTTTACTTTTCAGTCAGTCAGTATCCTTCAGCCACCTCCATCTACTGGGCATCATCTATATTGTTCAAAGTCAACAGCCATGACTTACATTATCCTCACTTAGTTTTATAATAATCAGCACTCTCAATTTTCATTCCATTGTAATCAGAGAAAGTGCTTTGAATAATTTCAGACTTTTTAAAATTTATAAAGGCTTGTTTTATGCCCCTGCATATGATCAATCCTGGAGAACATTCCATGAGCACAAGAGAAGAATTTATATTCTGGTTTTGGGGGTGTAATGATCTATACGTCTGTTAAGTCTAATACATTTAACACATTATTTAAATTCTCTATTTCCTTGATGATCTTCTGACTGGTTGTTTTATCTATAGAGCAACTATGTATAGGGTTCTATCTATTGTGAAGTCTCCCACTATTATGGTTGAACCATTTATTGCTTCCTTCAGTTTTGCCAGTGTTTCACTCATGTAGTTTGAAGCTCCTTGATTGGGAGCATAAACATTTATGATTGCTATTTCTTCTTGGTAAGTTGTCCCTTTTATTAATATATAGTATCCTTTGTCTCCTATGATGTCTTTAAATTTACAGTTTATTTTGTCTGATATTAGTGTAGCTACTTTGGAATTCTTTTGTTTCCAGCTTCCATGAAACATCTTTTTCCATCCTTTCATGGTCAATCTATTTATATCCTTGGGTCTAAGATCAGTCTCTTCTAAGCAGAATATAGATGGATCATATTTCTTAATCCATTCTGCCAATCTCTATCTTTTAATTGGTGAGATTAGTCTTCTCACATTCAAAGTTGTTACTGAAAAAGGCATTTCTTGAATCTACCATCTCATTTGTTTTTTTCCAATTTTTTAAATTGTATAATATAATATACATACAAAGCAAAGAAATTTAAAAAAAGCAATAGTTTTCAAATCACTCTTCAACAAGTAGTTACAGGACAGATCCCAGAGTTTGTCATGGGCTAACATATGATCCCCGTGTATTTTTCCTTCTAGCTGCTCCAGAATATAGGAGACTAGAGGGCTTAAATATTTTTTATCCTCACAATGGACTTTTGTTTCCTTCATTTTTTGTGAAAAAAATAGCATATATACAAAAAAAGCTATACATTTCAAAGCACATCACCACAATTAGTTGTAGAACATATTTCACAGTTTGACATGGGTTACAATTTCACAATTTTAGGTTTTTACTTCTAGCTGCTCTAAAATACTGGAGAATAAAAGAGATATCTATGAGAACATTATGCTGAGTGAGTCTAGCCAAAAACTAAAGGACAAATACTGTATGGTCCCACTGATGTGAACTGACATTCGAGAATAAACTTGGAATATGTCATTGGTAACAGAGTCCAGCAGGAGTTAGAAACAGGGTTAGATAATGGTAATTGGAGCTGAAGGGATGCAGACTGTGCAACAGGACTAGATACAAAAACTCAAAAATGGACAGTACAATAATACCTAATTGTAAAGTAATCATGTTAAAACACTGAATGAAGCTGCATCTGAGCTATAGGTTTTTTTTGTTGTTGTTGTTCCTTTTTTTTTTGTTTTTGTCTGTCTGGTTGTTTGTCTTTTTTTTTACTATTATTATTACTTTTATTTTTTCTCTATATTAATATTCTATATCTTTTTCTGTTGTGTTGCTAGTTCTTCTAAACCGATGCAAATGTACTAAGAAACGATGATCATGCATCTATGTGATGATGTTAAGAATTACTGATAGCATATGTAGAATGGTATGATTTCCAAACGTTGGGCTAATTTCTTTTTTTCCGTTAATTAATAAAAAAAGAAAAAAAAGAGATATCTATTTAATGATTCAAAATTCACATTCATTTGTTAAATCCTATCTTCTATGTATAAATTCCACCATCACCTTTGATCTTTCTTGCCCCTCACTTTAGGGGTGTTTGGACTATGGCAATTCTAAATTTTTCATATTTAAAGGATCTGTCACTAATATGGGGTAAGGAGATGGAACTATTGATGTTCTGGAGAGGCTGGGCTAGGTTTCAGGACTTATCTGGGCCAGGGACCCATCTGGAAGTTGTAGATTTCTGGAATGTTACTCTAGTGCATGGAGCCCTTGTGGAATCTTATATATTGCCTGAGGTGTTCTTTAGGATTGGCTGGAATGGTCTTGGTTGGGGGTTGGCAGGTTATGATAAGTAGCAAGGTTTACCTGAAGCTTGCATAAGAGCAACCTCCAGAGTAACATCTCCACTCTATTTGAACTCTCTCTGGCACTGATTCTTTATTAATTACACTTCTTTCCCCTGATTTGGTCAGGATGGAATTGTTGATCCCACAGTACCAGGTCTGGATTCATCCCAGGGAGTCATCTCCAATATGGGCAGGGAGACATTCACCCCTGGATGTACTGTCCCATGTAGGGGAAAGGGCAACAATTTCACTTGCAGAGTTGGGCTTAGAGAGAGTGAGGCCACATCAGAGCAAGAAAAAAGGTCCTCCAGAAGTCACTCTTAGGCATGCCTATAGGGAATCTAAGATTCTCCGCTACCTACAAAAGCTTCACAAGAGTAAGCCTCATGATTAAGGGCATTGCCTATTGATTTGGGTGTCCCTAAAATTTGACACAGTATCAGGGGATTCCCTGATGGTAAGGTTTAATAGTTCTGTATTCTTTCTCCCCTCCCTCAGAGGACTTTGCTAATATATATATATATATATATATATATATATATATATATTAGCAATATATGTATATGTATATATATATTGGCATGAACAGGCTCTGGAAATCGAACCTGGTCTCCTTCACAGCAGGTGCAATTTCTGCCACTGAACCACCAGTGCACTGCCCTCTGATACTTTTTGATTATCTGCTTAATATACTCTAGGATGTATCCAGGCATTACAAAAATCTATACAAGATTAAAGGACCTCTTTCTTATTCTGTGCTTCCTGTGTTTCAGTTGTTCAAATGAGCTATGCAGATAGGTTGAATTAGATGATGCACTACAGAAAATTTCAGTTCCAGATGAAATAAACCTTTCTTCCATTGATATCGAAGAGTATGTGTGATTCTAAAATATAGAACCACTCTCTTCCTTACCCCTGTGTTCTAAGCTACTTTAAACCTAACCTGTTTGGTTTTGTTCTTATCTCTAAATATCAAGTTATATATATAAAACAGCCTCTCAAACTCCAGAAATAATAATCCTCATTCCAGACTTAATACATCTGCTCTTAAAGCTTACAATCTAGGCCCATTTTCTTATAAGAATTTTCTAAAGGTGACCATACCATTTTTGTTCTTTTGTTTCTGGCTTATTTTGTCTCACCAAATGTCCCAAATGTTCATTCACATCATTGCATGCCTCATGACTTTGTTCCTTTTTGTAGCAGCACAGCCTTCGTTCATAAGTAAGTATACACCATCTTTTGCCCCATTTTACTTCTCCATCAGTGCATCCTTCAGCCACCTGCATTCATTGGGCATCATGTAGAAGGCCCAAAGTCCAGAGTCCATGAACATTCTCAATTTTAGATAATTTCATTGTTCCCAAGAGGAAAAAACCAATAAACACATGCTCACCAAATAGAAAATCTAACCTCCTCTTAACTCTTGTCCTTCCTGTTGCTGTGGTAGTGCTGATGGTGTCCTTTGAACACAGCTCATAGCATGCAATAGCAATTTTCTCCCTGTACTCTGGACTTAAACACTCTTTATACAAGAATAATATCTTTGAAGTAATTCTTGAGAGAACTAATTCATATTTCTAGTGTTAATTAGTGGGACATGTAGGTCTATTCAACTCCTTTCTATCTTGTTCACTTTCAATATGGTAGTATTATTTATTGACCTACTAGAGAACTGCCTTCACTCCTATCTATTCCTTTACATTGGAGTTCAACCTCATTAGCTAATGGTTCACCCATCTCTAGCTTCTATGTATCTCTATGTCCCCTGTATTCTGTATTATAAGCCTCTGATTATACCTTTATGCTAGTCATAAAAGTGGAATCCTACAGTGTCTATCCTTTTATGTCTGGCTAATTTCACTCAGCATTATGTCCTCATGGCTCATCCCTCTTGTCATGTGCTTCAGGACATCATTTTGTCTTACTTCTGCATAATATTCCATCATATGTATTTATCACATTTTGTTGATCCACTTTCTGTTGATGGGCATTTGGTTGGTTTCCATATTTTGGTGATTGAGAATAATGCTGCTTTGATCATTGACATGGAAATGTCTGTTTGTGTCATTGCTTTCAGCTCTTCTGCATATATACCAAGTAGTGCTATTGCTGGGTCATAGGGCAACTCGATATTTAGTTTCCTAAGGAACCGCCAAGCAGTATAATGGTGGCTGCACCATTATACATTCCCACCAACAGTGCATAAGTGTCCCTGTTTCTCTACATCCTCTCCAATATTTATAGTTTCCTGTTTGTTTAATAGCAGCCACCCTTATAGGTGTGAGACTGTATCTCATTGTAGTCTTGATCTGCATTTCCCTTATAGTCAAAGAAATTGAGTATCTCTTCATGTGCTTTTGAGCCATCTGTGTTTGCTCTTCAGAAAAATGCCTATTCATATCTTTAGCCCATTTTTTAATTGGGTTGTTTGTTCTTTTGTTGTTGAGTTGTATGATTTCTTTGTATATACAGGAAATCAAACCTTTGTCCAGTATGTGATTTCCAAATATTTTCTCCCATTGAGTTGGCTGCCTCTTTTTGACAAAGTCTTTTGAGGTACAGAAGCACTTGATTTTGAGGAGTTCCCATTTATCTATTTTTTCTTTTTTTTGCTTGTGCTTGGCTGGTTGGACTTCTTTGATTTGAATATTTCTATCTTTTTTAGGGGTTAGGAAGTTTTCCCCCACTATCTCCTTAATTCATATTCCTAGTCCTATTCTTCTCTTTTCCTTCTGGGACACTGATGATTCTTATATTTGTGTGCTTCGTGTGTTCTATCATTTTCCCTGAGATCCAATTCAGATTTTTCCATCTTTTTTTGCCCTTTGTTCTTTAGTGCTTTCAACATCAACTGTTCTGTCCTCTAGTATGCTTATTCTTTCTTCTGCAACTCCAAATCTGCTTTTCTGTGTCTCTAGTATATTTTTAATTTTGTCTGTAGTATCTTTGATCTTTATAATATCTGCTCTTTTCCTACTTATTCTTACACATTCTTCTTTATGCTCTTCTAGTGTCTTCTTGATCTTCTTTTTTTTTTTCAGAACATTTCTTTTTTTTTTTTAAATTTTTTATTAATTAAAAAAATTAGAAGAAACAATCATTCCCAACACATACACTCAACAATTCACAATACCATCACATAGTTGCATATTCATCATCATGATCATTTCCTAGAACATTAGCATCAATTCAGAAAAAGAAATAAAAAGACAACAGAAAAATATAACAAACGGAAAAAAAAATTTTACAGGCCATACCCCTAACTGATCCCTTTCATTGATCACCAGCATTTCAAACTAAATCTATTTTAACATTTGTTCCTCCATTACTTATTTTTTTTTATTTTTGTATTTATTTATTTTTATTTTTTATTTTTTTAAATTTTTTTATTAATCAAAAAAAAGAAAAGAAATTAACACAACTTTTAGAAATCATTCTATTCTACAAATGCACCCAGTAATTCTTAGTATCATCACATAGATGTATGATCATCATTTCTTAGTACATTTGCATCGATTTAGGAAAAGAACTAGCAAAACAGCAGAAAAAGATATAGAATGTTAATATAGAGAAGAGAATTAAAATAATAATACTAATAATATATATATATATATATATAAAGGAAAAAGAAAAAAAACAAAAACAAAAGATACAAACACACAAACAAACAAACAAAAAACCATATTTCAGGTGCAGCTTCATTCAGTGTTCCAACATAGTTACATTACACCTAGGTATTATTGTGCTGTCCATTTTTGAGTTTTTGTATCTAGTCCTGTTGCACAGTCTGTATCCCTTCAACTCCAATTACCCATTATCTTACCCTGTTTCTAACTCCTGCTGGTCTCTGTTACCAATGATATATTCCAAGCTGATTCTCGAATGTCGGTTCACATCAGTGGGACCTTACAGTATTTGTCTTTTAGTTTTGGGCTAGACTCACTCAGCATAATGTTCTCTAGGTCCATCCATGTTATTACATGCTTCATAAGTTTAGTCTGTCTTAAAGCTGCATAATATTCCATCGTAGGTATACGCCATGGTTTGTTTAGCCACTCGTCTGTTGATGAACATTTTGGCTGTTTCCATCTCTTTGCAATTGTAGATAATGCTGCTATAAACACTGGTGTGCAAATGTCCATCTGTGTCTTTGCCCTTAAGTCCCTTGAGTAGATACCTAGCAGTGGTATTGCTGGGTCGTAATCCATTCTGCCATTCTATGTCTTTTGATTGGGAAATTCAGTCCATTAACTTTTAGTATTATTACTGTTTGGATAATATTTTCCTCTACCATTTTGGCTTTTGTATTATATATATCATATCTGATTTTCCTTCTTTCTACACTTTACTCCATACCTCTCTCTTCTGTCTTTTCGTATCTGACTCTAGTGCTCCCTTTAGTATTTCTTGCAGAGCTGGTCTCTTGGTCACAAATTCTCTCAGTGACTTTTTGTCTATAAATGTTTTAATTTCTCCTTCATTTTTGAAGGACAATTTTGCTGGATATAGGAGTCTTGGTTGGCAGTTTTTCTCTTTTAGTAATTTAAATATATCATCCCACTGTCTTCTAGCTTCCATGGTTTCTGCTGAGAAATCTACACATAGTCTTATTGGGTTTCCCTTGTATGTGACAGATTGTTTTTCTCTTGCTGCTTTCAAGATCCTCTCTTTCTCTTTGACCTCTGACATTCTAACTAGTAAGTGTCTTGGAGAACGCCTATTTGGGTCTATTCTCTTTGGGGTGCACTGCACTTCTTGGATCTGCAAATTTAGGTCTTTCATAAGAGTTGGGAAATTTTCAGTGATAATTTCTTCCATTAGTTTTTCTCCTCCTTTTCCCTTCTCTTCTCCTTCTGGGACACCCACAACACGTATATTTGTGTGCTTCATATTGTCATTCAGTTCACTGATCCCCTGCTCAAGTTTTTCCATTCTTTTCCCTATAGTTTCTGTTTGTTTTTGGAATTCAGATGTTCCATCCTCCAGTTCACTAATTGTAGCTTCTGTCTCTTTAGATCTCCCATTGTAGGTATCCATTGTTTTTTCCATTTATTCTTCTTTGTCCTTCACTCCCATAAGTTCTGTGATTTGTTTTTTCAGATTTTCTATTTCTTCTTTTTGTTCAGCCCATGTCTTCTTCATGTCCTCCCTCAATTTATTGATTTGGTTTTTGAAGAGTTTTTCCATTTCTGTTCGTATATTCAGCATTAGTTGTCTCAGCTCCTGTATCTCATTTGAACTATTGGTTTGTTCCTTTGACTGGGCCATATCTTCAATTTTCCGAGCCTCATCCATTATTTTCTGCTGGTGTCTGGGCATTTGATCAGATTTTCCTGGGTGTGGGACCCAGCTGGTTGAAAGCTTTTTCTGTCTTGATCTTCTTTATGTCATTAGCCAACCAGTTGAATTTATTTAGTAGAGTTGTATAAACATCTTTGATTAGTTGTTCCAAAGTCTTTGTCTCCTCCAGTGTTTTCATTTGGTCATCAGTCTGGGCTGTATCTGTCTCCATCTTCAGTTGCTCTGTGATTTTTTGTTGTCTTCTGCACACTCAGTTATCTTCATAGGATTACATTGGAAGTTGATTTTCTTCACTAAAGTTTTATATTTTCAGGATGGGCATGGGGTTGGGCACAGGCTGTGGGCAGGAACAGGGACATGGTGGTGGAATGTGGCTCAGAGTTAGGTGTGGGTGGGTGCACTACGTTGGTGTCTGGGGTGTGGGGGTGGGTTTGTAGGGAGGCAACATGGGCATCATGGGGTTGGGGTGCAGCTTGGGCAGGTCTTGGAGCACAGGGGCAGGGTGCGACATGGGGGACTTGGAGGCAGGATGTGGTGGAATGCAGATCACAGAGGCAGTGTGTTGCAAGGGGTGTGGGTGTGAAGGGAGCAGGAGGGTGGGGCATGGGGGTGGGTGTGCAGCCAGTGAGAAGGTTGCAGGGGGGCAGGGTGTAGTGAGTTGGTGCAGTGTGTTTTGGGAGGCAGGGCATAGTTGCACACCTGCATGGGTCATGGGGGGCCCAGGTGTGGGTATGGGGTCTGGTACACAGGCTGGGGCATGAGTGCACATGGGGCACGGCATAGGTGCACACATGAGCATGGGACAGGGGTTTCAGGGTGCATGGTTCAGGGGGGCAAGGGTGGGGAGTCCAAAATGCAGGTGAGTTCGTGCACAGGGTATTGGGGGTTTGGGGCACACATGCACATGTACATGCATATGCAGGTAGCATGTGCTGTTGCCTGGGTCTTGTGAGGTGCTGCTTGGGGCACCAGGGGTAGGTCTCAGTTGTGTGGGGCATGGGGGTTGGGTTGCAGGGTGCAAGGTGCAGGGTGGTGCTTGCAGCATGGGGGGTCATGGATCAAGTGTGTTGGATATGGTGTGACACTGGCAGTGGGGTGGGCAGTCTTCAGGGATGTGGCTTACTTCCTCATCCCTGCCTCCATGTCTCTGAACTACTGAGGGCCCCAGGCCTCCATTTGGAAAGGGACATGTTAGGCTCTTTGCACTAGCTGGATGGTCTTCCTTACTCTGTACCTCAATTCCTCAACATTTTCTTCAAAGACCTCCCTATATAGTGTTGAAGACCCCTGGGTCGTGTGAACCCTGGAACTGCTATCTCGGTTGTTTTTCTGTCACTTCTCTAGCTGTTCCTTGGAGCAAGATTGAACTCAGCCTATCCTATTCCACC
Source organism: Tamandua tetradactyla (assembly GCF_023851605.1). NCBI lineage: Eukaryota > Metazoa > Chordata > Mammalia > Pilosa > Myrmecophagidae > Tamandua > Tamandua tetradactyla. The sequence continues at coordinate 485,234 of NC_135336.1, forward strand.
ATCTTCTTGGAAGTCCAAGTTACAGATCTGATACCTTCTTATTGATGTTTTCTTCTCTTCAATTCAGTGGCTATGGAATATTTTTTCCAGTCTCTATCATCCTCCAGTGTCTAAGTGGGATTTGGTCTTTTTTTTGCATGGGCAGTCACCAGGAATTGAATCGGGGTTTCTGGCATGGCAGGTAAGAATTCTGTCACTGAGCCACTGTCGCACCACCCAGGATTTGGTCTTTTATTAGTTGTTTCTGAGGGGAAAAAACTGGTTTGTCCTCTGTGGCCATCTTGATAACTTCACTCTATATTGAAATGTTTTCAATTTCACTTACTCTTTGATATAGAGCCCATACAATGAGGTTGTTTTTTTTCATGGGCAGGCATTGGGAATCGAAACTGGGTCTCCAGCATGGCAGGTGAGAACTCTATCTGCTGAGTCACCATGGCCTGCCCCATACAATGAGGTTTTAATTTTCCTTATTTCATTTTTTAATTCTAAAATTTCCTTTGTTTCTTCTTTTTGTCTTTTATTTCTTGTTGAGGTGTTCTGTCTTTTATTTGTTTCAAAGATGTTCCACATTATACATTGATGAAAACTGTGTGGCACTTATGACCTCAGTTACATGGTGTTTCAGTTTTCTAAAGCTGTTGGAATGCAATATAACAGAAATGGATTGGCTTTTACAAAGGGGATTTATTAGGCTACAAATTTAAAGTTCTAAGACCATGAAAATATCTGAATTAAGGCATCAACAAGATGATACTTGGACTCTAAAGAAAGGCTACCGGCATCTGGAACACTTCTGTCAGCTGGGAAGGCACATGGCTGGTATCTGCTGTCCTTGCCCCTGGTTTGTTGCTTTCAGCTTCTGATTCCAGTGGCTTTTTCTTTTTCCTTTTTCCTTTTATTTTTTAATATTTTCATTGACATAGCTTCACACACATACAAGCCACGCATGGTGTACAATCAGTGGCTCACAATATCATCACATAGTTGTGTATTCATCACCATGATAATTTTTAGAACATTTGCATCATTCCAGGAAAAGAAATAAAAAGAAAAATCTCATATACCATATCCCTTACCCCTCCCTCTCATTAACCACTAGTATTTCCATCTACCCAAATTATTTTACCCCTCATCCCTCCTGTTATTTAGTTTCTTCTTATCCATATTTTCTTTTACTCAACTATGTATACCATTGATAAAAGGTTTCAAGTTGTTAATATTGGAGGGGGGTATGTGGGAACTCTATATTTTCTGCATGTTTTTTCTGTAAACCTAGACTTCCCTAATAAATACATATATACTAGAAAGAAAGAAAATATACAAATGGTCAACAAACTCACAAAAAGATGTTCAACATCACTAATCATTAGGGAATGCAAATCAAAACCACAATGAGGTACCACCTTGCAGCCACCAGAATGAATAGACTAAACAACAAAATGGAAAATAAGAAGGGTTGATAAGGATGTGGAGAAAGTGGGACCCTAATACATTCTACATTGTTGCTCAGAATGTAAAATGGTATAGCTGCTATAGAAAATACTTTGGTGGTTCCTCAAAAAGTTAAGCATAAAATTACTATACAACCCTGCAATTCTTATCCTAGGAGTATTCTCAAAATTACTGAAAATAGACACTCAAACAAGTACATGTGCACTCATGTACATAGCAGCACTCATCACAATAGTCAAAAGGTGGAAACTGCTCAAATATACATCAGTAGATAACTAAACAAATGTGGTATACAATGGAATATTATTCAGCTGTAAAATGGAATGAAATATTTATATATGCTACAGCATACATCCCAAGATGCCATGCAAAGTGAAAAAAGCCAGATAGAAAAGCTCACATATTGTATGATTCTTTTTATATGAAATATCCTAAACAGGTAAATCCATACAGACAGGACACAGATTGGTGGTTGCCAGGGTATGGGAGGAGGGGGAAATTGGGAGATTCTGCTGAATGGGTAAGGGGGCTTTATTTTAGAGAGTTACAAATGTTTTGAAATTGGATAGAGGTGGTGTTACACAACACATTGTGTATGTAGTAAATGCCACCAAAATGTTCACTTTAAAATGATTGTTTTTATGTTATGTGAGTTTCACCTCAATAAATTACTTAAAAAACAAAAATTATATATTTATATAAAGAAAATACACCAAAATATCTTTAAGTGTTGGTACTATGTGGTATTTTTCCTATCCTTATGTATTTTTATCTAATGAACTTGTGATCATTTTAGAATAGCACAATTTATTTCATATTTTGAAAATTTGCTCTCTTAGGTTTCTTTAAATATTTTATTTCTGTTACTGTTTTCACTTCTATGTGAGTTTCATAAAAAGACTCTCATGTTGTTTCTTCTCCTGAACATCTGGTGTTCCAACATCCAGTCCAGGACAGAAGATAAAATAGAATGATTCAAGAAAGCTGTTGAATACTATTCAGTCACAACCAAACTCTCTTCATTGCCAGTGGGTCCCTCCTCCTTTCTAGGTAAGGCTTCCATCTGTCTCCAGGCTACTTTTTCTATAAGGAAAATTGAGTTGGTCCTTCAGGAATGCCTGGGCCAGTGTGGAATCACTTGTTGTGCTGTGCCCTCCTAGAAGTCATTCCTGTTTTAGTAGGCATTCTCCTTTTGATTTGCATGTAATAAGAGAGCTGATATAAGAAAGGTACCTGCTTTCTCAAATTTATAGATGGGTCTAATGCATTTTCCTTAGTTTAAGCTTCTTCTGGGGTTAACCTCCATACTGGCCTGAGAGCAGCCTATTATATGTAAAGTATCCCTGTCTTTGGGGTCAGACCTGAGTTTGTTTTCAACCTCTGCCACTTACCAGCTGTTTGATATTGGTGAAAGTCATATTTATATATCATGTGGTTCATGATACCCAATTTTTCAAGTTGTTATTAAATTAATTCATGTAAGGGAACCTTGCATGGCACATTGTAGCTGTTCAATGAAGCATAACAATAATAATTTTCAGCTGATATGGGGTGAGTGGAATATAACATGGTAGAATTATTAGCATTGACTGAAGCATAATCCTTTCTATTGGCATCAGGTTTTTGGAATAATCCTCTTGGAAATCCTCCCCTTCCATGAAATCAGATGGGTACTACGTCTGCTGGAAAGCCAATAGTATGTATCCTTTAAATGGCCTGAGACTATCTGATAAAATTAGATACTCAGATTTCTTTTTCATTTTTATGACCTGAATTAAGGAGTTAGGGTAATTCAGTGTTATCAGAGTATCAAGGCTGTATATAACTATGTCACATTCTCAACTTCAGGGCAGCAGACTATATAAAGAAAACATCCAATTTAGTAACCATTAGATAGTCATGAAGGTACATTAGCTGATGTTAGAGAATGGTTCTAGGAGATATGGATGGCCTTTTTTCCTGCTTCTGGAGGATTCTGTTCATAAATCACTGCTAGAATTATTTCTTTTTATTCTCAGTAGATTCTTTTTATCCCAACAATTCTCCTTCCTCATATCATCCACTGTATCACAACTTCTGAGGAACCATCTTGGAGCATAGTAAAATGTTAAATAGCCTTTCTGTCTGTTTTGTCTTTTAGTTTTCTCACCAAGTACCCCAGAAAATGAAATATCCACCATCATTCCCAGTGGAATCCAACTCATCTCTTCTCCTTTCCTCACGTACTCTGGGGGAGTCCCCTGCTTTTTCTCAGAATCCCGTGCTGCAGGACAGCCACTTTGCCAATTGAGCTGTCTTATGATTCCTCCACATCACAGTTTCCCAATTACTTGACTTCCAAAGACTCATCTCCTGTGGAACCAGACTCTTCCCACTCCTCTTCCACTGATGGTGATGAGGTGAATGGAGCCAGCTCCAAGTAAGTAACTTTATAGATGCTTCAAGGGAACAAACTTTTGGGGCATCTGTATTCCTTTCCTGATAACCTTGGTAGGGGGTGTATGGAAGTGTATGTTACTGGCTTTTCCCTGTGACTCTTTGCTCTTAAGCTAAGTAGAAAGACTTTTCTGTGCTTTCCTACTTCATGCTCATTTCAGCCCTCTACAATTAGTAATTTTCAGGCAACCAGGCCACTCAAGTAAAAGGTAGCATAGCACTGGGTTAGGGAAGCCCTGGGATGGGTGGGCTATGTATCATGGTTGTCATTTCTTAATTTTTAAAGGGGTAAATTGAACATTAAAAAAAGGAAAAGTATATATAGTTGGAGTTTGGGATATAGAGCAGGCAGTTATATTGCTTAGTAAGACAAGGTTCCGAGGATTAGAACAGTGAGATTTTGTATTAGCTTCCTTGTTCTTAGATTATTCCTCCAGGTAGTTTATTCCTGGGAAACAGAGCTGCTTTGAGATTTCAATTGTGATGATTTTCTTAGGACATAAACAGACTCTGAATATGACCTCTTACAAGTTGTAAAGGATTCAGAATGATTCCCATGACTTTTGATTGCTTTGGTTTGGGTCAAATGAAAGAAGCCAGAGAGGGCAGTGATTGCCATTGAGAGGAAAGGTGTCAGGTCCATTGCTAACCCAGTGTTCTGACTTCCAGGGGGGGTGTGAGATTTCTTGGGATCAGAATGAACATCTCCTTGAGTTGGAATATCTTCATCAACATCCCTTCTCTCTTCTACATTGTCTTTATAACTTTTTTAGTCACATTGCAGAAGCACTTCAGCAACAGCCTGGATGGGAGAATCCCAGTGGTGACAGAGGGTCCTGGGTACAGCCTATTGATGCTGGAGTTTCAGATGCCAGCCTGGGTGATAGTGAGCCCCACATCCCATCTCTGCTGTCTGTGTCTACGAGGAACCACATGGACATTACCATTCCTCCCTTACCTCCAGTAGCTCCAGAAGTCTTGTGGGTTGCTGAATACAGACACCCCAGGGGTCTTATGTACCCTGATATCTACCACATTCTCATTAAGGTGAGAGCATATTGGTATTTACCTCCCTGTCATTAACACTGTACTTCACATTTCCTAAGACTGTAAGTCACCAAAGAAAATTCTGAGCACTAGTATATGAAAGGCATTAAAAGAGGACCATATACTGGGGCCCCTCATTGCTTTAAGGGCCTCAGGGTGAAGCAAGAGCAATAAGAGTTGATACTATGCAATAGCTAGAAGAGATGAATGCCTATGAGACTTGGAAGAAGACAATACGCCAAGTTGGTAGACTCTGATTCTAGTGATGAATACAATCTAAGAAGAAGCTTTATGCCCTTGTTCCTCACCTTTCTTCTGCTTCTGCAGAGCTGTTTACCTTCCTCCAGCCTTACTATACACATCCATTCCCCAGCAATATGTCTAAGATGGACTTTTCCCATTTGGTTAGCTGTATTAAGTTATAGCTGAGACTTTAAAAATAAAAAATAGAGCTATAAGCTGGCTGTGGTTGGTTGGACTTGTTACAGCCTCTTCTTTGCCTGAAAGTCTGTCCAAATACAAGTGGAAAAATTTAGTGACTAGATCACAGAGGCTATAGTTCTTTGCTAGTTCTTCTCAGTGCAGTTCCAAACTTTGGTGTAACTCATTTTCTCCTTTTTCCGGAACAATATTCTTGTTAGGGTGAAATTAAGATCCCTGTATGTATTGAAGATGAATGTAACATGGAGCTGCCCCCAGCTGCTCTCCTGTTCCGATAAGCTCGTCAATATGTATATAGAGTCCTTTTTAGTCTGGCTGAGACACAGAGGAAAATGGAACACCTGGCCATACGGCAGCAGCTCCCTATGGAAGGTAAGTGTAGTTCTAGCTTTGGCAGTTCTCTCAAAGGTTGAAGCGGGGCAGAATCATTTTTACATACCTTTGGCTATGGATCAGTCTTTCAGAAAATGCAAAATTCACCAGACTATGTGTTGCTATGAAAAATACATTAACTTAAGCCCTAATTCTTAAATCATAAAGCTCTCAGAGTGCCTATTATTTGTAAGAATCATGCTGGGCTTTGGTAACACAGAAGTATTTGACACAGTCTCTTAGTGAGGTTTTTAATTTGAGATCTGATGTGGTAGACAGTTGGAGCCATTGTGGCATTTTTAGCAGCAGTGACATTGTCAAATTAGCATGTGCAAAAAAAACACTCTAGACTTCTGCTACTGGGAAGATGGAATAGATATACATTTACCATGCCTATTGCTAAGTACAACTAAAAGCCCTAGAGATTACATATAAAATAAATATGACAGCCTGGCAGATAGAGAAAAGAAGACAGACTAGCTAAGAACTTAGATTCAGAGGAATGGTATTTTGGTGAGTTATCTGGGTTTTCTTTTTGCCTTATATATCCAAGACTGGGTGTGGGAGAAGGTGGCAACCCAGAAACACCAGCAGGTACAGACCAAAAAGAACCCATGAGAAAGCATGCTTTCTCTTTTGCAAGTGATCAGAAAGGAACAATCTAGCAATATAAAAAGCTTTTGTATTAGAACTGCTCTGCTCTAGCCAAACAGCACAGAAAAAACTGTTGCCCACTCACACTCTAATCAGCAAAGGCCAAATGAAGAGTGTAGACTTCCACCCTTGCTAGACTCTAACAAATTGCCCCAATTGTCTCTGCCAGGGAGGTAACAGATGAAGCAAGTGTGGTTGCAAGCATGACTCTTCTCTCTATGGTGTCAGCATAGCCTGGGCTTCCACCCATATCTGACAGTAATGAGGTGCCCCCCCACCCCCCTCCGATTCAAGGCTGGGATGGTGTCAGAAGAAACTAAGTGGAGAGTCAGGATTTTCACCACTCAGCTGTAACAAGGCCACCTTCCCACATTATTGGCCACCTGGGGACAAATAATGAAACAACCCTTCCCCTCCTAGCCTTGGTGTAATCAGTGGAGGCCTAGTGGGGAACCAGAAATTTTACTACTCCATCCCATCCCCTGGGTTTAATGAAGCCCTAGTGGTAAACCTGAACTTTCACCCCCACCTGGCAAGAACATAACAATGTCTCCTTTCAGCCACCAGAACAGTGTCAGAAAAGACCTGCTAAAACACAAAATTTAAAGGAAGTCCAATATTTTATAAAATAATAATAGAAATGTCAAAGTTTCAATTGAAAAATCCCTTATACCAGAAAGATCTCAAAATCAGATCTCAAACTGATTGAGAAAAGACAGTCAACAGAAGTCAAGACAGAGATGACACAGATTAAATTATCTGACAAGGATTTCAGAGAAGCCATCATAAAAATGCTTCAATGAGCAATTATGAACATGATTGAAACAAATTAAAAATAGAAAGTCTCAGCAAGTAAATAGAAAATATAAAGAAGAATCAAATGGAGCCTTTAGAATTACAAAATAAAAATCACCAAAATAAAATACTTAATGGATGGGTTAACCAGCAGAATGGAGACAACAGAGGAAAGAATCAGTGAACTTGAAGATAGACCAATAGAATTTACCCAGAGTGAATATGGAGAAAATAAGACTGAAACAAAAAAATGGACTGGGGGCATGTGGGACTATAACAAAAAAATCTAACATTTGTGTCATCAGAGTCCCCGAAGGAGAGGAGAAAGAGGGTGAGGCTGTAAATGCAGACAAAGAAGTAATGCCTGAAATACCCCCAGAGTTGGAAAAAAACATAAACCTAGAGAGTTAAGAAACTGAATGAGCTCCAAACAGTATGAACCCAAGGTAGTATATGCCAAGACACATCATGGTCAACCTTTTCTTTTTTCATACTTAATAAGATTTTTCCATTTTAATGCAGAAAATCTCAAAATCAGTTTCAAATTACAAGCATCAGGAAAAGTTTATTCGAAACAATCAGAATAAAACTAATATTCTATTTTATATTCAAAGTGCTTGAGAAAGCATTTTGACAATTGCAAAAGTTTAACAAAAATGTTAATATTAAGAATGTACATGACCCAATTATTATATCACAGTAAAAAAAAGGCTTTTGGGGGAGGGGACACGTGGAAGCAATTGATTTCTCTGCTGAACACAACCATTACTTATACTCATTCCAAGGCTTCCAACATGATGGTACTATTTCCTCTTATTACCACCATTCCAATATTGTCCTGTTGTCCACTAGTTGCCATCGCCACACATTCATCAATCACAAAATTCATAAAGGGATCAAATCCTCGCAGTGTTCCTTGGACATGTCTGCCACCATTTAACTTCAATGATAACTTCTTGTCCATAAATTTTTTCAACTCCGGCAGATGAGCTTTGTTCATGGTGTCTACTCCGCAGGTTCAGTGCTGCCTCGAGCTGGAATTCACAGCCCCCTGGTCAAACTTTTGGAAAGTGAAAACGAAGAAAAATTATTGAAAGCAGCTAAAAGAAGCAGTGCTTTACCTACTAGGAAAAAATAAAATGAAAATCGGCTTATCTCTTAACCAGACACCGAGGTCAGAAAGAAGTGGCACAACATTTTCATGTGCTGAATGAAAAGAACTATCAACCCAGAATTTGTATCAATAGAAAATATCCTTCAGGAATGAAAGGGAAATTGACATTCTCAGATGAAGGAAAACCAGGGGACTTTTCATAAGCAGACCTATCCTAACATAATGCTAAAAGTAGTTCTTTATACAGAAAGGAAATGATAATAGAAGTGATCTTGGAACAACAAGAAAGAAGAAACAACAGCGGAAAAAAAGTATGGACTTTCCTTCTTCTCTTGAGTTTTCTAAATTATATTTGATGGATGAAGGAAGACTTATGACACTCTCTAAGGTGATTCTCAGTATATGTGAAAAAATATTTAAGATGATTTTATAAATGGTGATGGTAAAGGATCATAAATGGAGTAAGATTTCTATGCTTCACTCAAACTGGTCAATTGTCAACATCAATAGACTGATAAGTTCTGTAATACTTAGAGCAGTCACTGAAAAATATATTCAAAGAGATATACTAAAAAACACTATAAATAAATCAAAATGGGAATCTAAAGTTTAAGTAATCACAAGAAGAGAAGAACATGAAAACAGAGAAATGAAAAATAGAGTAAACAAACAATAAAATAACAGACTTAAACCCTAACGTAACAGTAAATGCATTAATGTGAGTGAGCTAACTATACCAATTAAAATGTGGAGATTGGCAGACTTGGTAAAAATAAAACATGAGCCAACTATATGCTTCATACAAGAAATCCACATCAAACATAAGCAATACAGGTAGATTGAAATTAAATGAATGTAAAATGATATACCACGCAAATTTACCAAAAGGAAGCAGGGTGGTTATATTAATATCAGATAAAGTAGACTTCCAAGCAAAGAAGATTACCAGGGACAGAGAAGGACATTGCATAATGGGAAAAGTATTACTCCACCAAGAAGGTGTAGCAAGGGGTATGGGATATATGAGTTCTTTTTATTTGTTTTTTTGGAGAGATGTAGGTGTTCTGAAAATGTTCATGGTGAGGAATATACAACTATGTGATGATGCTGTGAACCACAGATTGTATAATATGGTTGGACTGTATGTGTATGTGTGTGGATATTTCTCAATAAAAATATTAACAAATAAAAATACTAGGTACATGAAACATTTAAAATAATTAACTACATTTTATACCACAAGACAAATCTCTACAATAATGCACAGCATCAGAACTGATGTGTTCTATGATCACCAAACAAATAAGTTAGAAAATTTTTAAAAAGTAATTAGAAATATATATATATTCTAAATCAAGAACCATTTCTAAATAACTCATCATTTAAATTAATCATAATAAAATTACAAAGTAATTATATGTGGTTATATTTAAAATACCACATGCCAAAACATGTGGAATAGGCATAAAGCTTACATTAGAAAAGTATGACCATTAGAAATCAAATGGTGTAATTAACAGTGTATTAGAGAAAAATGAAAACATAGACCATGTCAACAGATGTAGGAAAGCATTTCATGAAACTGAACAGATATTCATGATGAAAAAAATTTAAATGATAATGAAAGAAAGAAGATATATGTTTAAAAAATTAGAGGAAATATTTCATATTAAAATGTTAAAAGTATTTCCTCTAGGATTAGGACCAAGACCAAGGATAGCTGTCATTATCTTTTCTACTTAATATTTTACTCAAAGACCTAGGCAGTGCATAGGGTAAACAAAAAAAAAACAAAATTTGTAAGGATTGAAAGAAAATCCAATGTCAATGCTGCTGCAGATGCTAAGAGTTGAATGTAAATAACACAAAACCCATATAACATTATTAAAATTTTTTAAAAATTAGCAAGATTATTATCTATGAAGACAATATACAATAATCACATTTCTATATACCATTAACAATTAGAAAACAAAACTTTTAAAATGTAAAGCAAAACAAAAACATTATGGGCTGTCTTTAGTGATCATAAGACTCTAAAGATTAAAATCAGGATGGGGTGCAAGTGAGTGTTGGTCACAAGGTTTTTACAATCACAAGAAAGACTATATGGTTGTGCAATCATTTTCAGAGATTAGGGCAGCTGGATTACAGTTCAGAGATTTCAAGTATTTCCCTCTGTCTGTTCTAATATACCAGAAAGTAAAAAAGAAATATCTATGTAATGATTCTGTCATCATAATCATTTGTTAAATCCTACCTTCTCAGTACAGTGATATAGAGTCTCTGTACTAAAGAATAGACTCTTCAGTTACATGTGGCTTGATGAGTATCCACAATTACATTCAAACACCTTGGCAGGGCAGGAGGGAGGAAGGAACATAAAACAGATGAGAAGAGTGGTTGCAAAGGCAGAATAACTGGTGGCATTAATTAAAGAGCACTTTATATTGAAAAAAAGAAGACATAGTAATCTTTAATGTGTATATTCAAACAACAGAGCTACAAAATATGTGAGGCAAAAACTGATAGAACTGAGAGAAGGAATAAACAAATCTATAATTATAATTGGACACTACAACACCTCCTATCAGCAAGATAGAAACTGGACAGAAGTTCAGCAAGGATATAGAACTCAACAAAGCTGTCTTAGTTTGCCAGGCTGCTATGATAAATACCACAAAATGGGTTGGCTTCAACAATGGAAATTTATTGTCTCATGGTTTCAGAGGCTAGAAGGCTTGCTCTCTCCTGAGGTCATGTTCTGGCTGGCCAGCAATCCTTGGGGTTCCTTGGACTTCCCATCACATGGCAAGTGTGCTTTCCTTTCTCTTCCAAGTTCCTGATGATTTCCTGTTTCTGGCTCCTTCCTTTGGCTTTCTCTGAACTCTTACTTCTGGTTCCTTTTTTTATGAGGCCTCCAGTAATCTGGAGTAAAACCCAACCTCATTCATTTGGGCCATATCTTAGTTGAAAATAATATCTACAGGAGATCCAATTTACAATGGGTTCATACTCACATGAATGCAGATTAAAATTAAGAACATGTCTAAATTTGGGTACATAGTTCAACCTACTACAAAGACCATCAAACAAGCAGGATCCATTCAATTTTTATAGAACCCACAACATCAACACAATTCTTTTCATGCATCTATAAAACATATAACATGATAAGTCATATCTGGGACTTAAAAAAATCTCAGTAAATTTAAAAGTTGTGAAATCACACAAAGTATGTCCTCAGACTACTATGGAATCAAATTAAAATTCAAAAATAGAAAAATCTACAAACACATGGAAAATAACAATTTACTTCTGTATAACCCATGGGCCAAAGAGGAAGTCTCAAGAAAAAGGGCATATACATAGAACTAAATTAAAATGAAAATACAATATATTAAAATTTGAAAGATACAGCTAAATTATTGCTGAGAAAGAAATTTATCATACTAAATGTTTACATTAGAAAAGAGGAAGTCACTAATCAATAATCTAAATTTTTACCTCAAAAGTAAAGAAAAGTAGGGAAAAATAAATTCAGAGCATGCCAAAGGGAGGAAATAATAAAGATAAGAGTAGAAATCAATGAAATGGAAAACAGAAAAGCAATAGGAAAAAAATCAATGAAACAAATAGAAAGTAATAAATCTATTATTATGTTGAAATACTTTTAAATACTGTATTCAGTGTTTGATCAAACATACAAAAAAAATTAAATGAAAGATTTCAACCAAACAATTAGCAAACTTCATCTAAAGACACATAAACTATCATCGTAGGCAGATTCTAAGATGTTCCCTAAGATTCCTGCCTCCACCCATGGTACACATGCCCTGCATAATCCCCAGAACCTTGATTATGATGGGATATCTCTCCCATGATTAAGTTATGTTAAATGGCACAGTTGACTTCAAGAAAGGGAGAATATCCTATGTGGACCTGACTTAATCATGTGAGTCTTTAGAAGGAACAGGGCTTTTCCTAAAGAAAGGAATTAGAAGCATTAGTAGGATTAAATGTAAGGAAGATTTTCTGTTGCTGGTTTTGAAGATGGAGGGGGCCACATGGCAAGGAATGTGGGAGGTATCTAGGAGCTGAGAGAGAATGGCACCCATCTGACAACCAGCAAGGAAATGCAGACCTCAGTCTCACAACTGAAGAAATTGAATTTGGCTAGCAACTTGAATGAGTTTGGAAGTAGGTTCTTCCTCAGAGCTTCCATAAAGGAATGCAGCCCCAGTTAACATCTTGGTTTCAGCCTTGTAATATCCTGATCAGAAAACTCAGCCACAGCATGCTTGGACTGCTGACCAGAACCGGAAATATGACATTAAAAAAATGGGTGTCATTTGAAAAGGCTAAATTTATGTTAACTTGTTATGAAACAATAGAAAACTAATGCAAGTACTATATTTAACAACTGAAGAAGTCACCTTTTTTTCCCAAACACACAGGGTCATTTATGAAAACTGATTACAATTTGGACCATAAGGCAAGTTTCAACACATTTCAAAGAATTGACTTTAAATACACTATATTTAGTGATGACAACAAAATTTGGTTAATGTGGTGGATTGAATTGTGTACCAGTTTGGTCATGTTCTTGGTCTTGGTTCACATTCTGGAGTGTGTGGACCCATTGTAAATAAGATCTCTTCAAGATGTTAGTTACATCAGTTAAGGTTTGATCCAAATAAATCAGGTTGGGCTTTAATATGGATTATGGGAGTCTTTTATAAGCAGAATGAAAGTCAGATGGAAATAGAAACCACAGGGGAAGCAAAAAGCTGGAAGTCAATGGAACCCATATGAGAGACAAGAAGAAACCACCCTGTGCATTTCCATGTGATGGAAAAGCCAAGGAACCCCAAAGATTGCCATCCAGCCAGAATATACTGACCTTGGAATGAAGCAAGCTTTCTAACCTTTGAAACTGTGAGCCATAAGTTCATGATGTTAAAAACAACAACAAAAAATCAATGAAACAAAAAACTTGGTTCTTTTAAAAGAACAGTAAAATTGACAAACCTCTAGCAAGACTAACAAAGAAAACTTGAGAGAAGATACGATGTCTATACTATCACTACAGAACCTGCAGACATCAAAAAGATTATATGGGAATACTACAAACAACCATGCATGCATCAATTTAACAAGTTAGATGAAATGGACAAATTTCTTGAAATGTGCAAACCACCCCAATGCACCCAATATGAAATAGATCATTTTAATAGTCCTATAAATATTAATGAAATCAAATTTAAAACTTAAAAGAGAAGTCTAGTTCCACTGGTATCACTAGATAATCCTCCCAAATATTTAAAAAAGAATTAACCTCAATTTTACACAATCTTTTACAGGAAATAGAAGATGATGAAACACTCCCAAACTCATTCTAGGAAGTCAGTATTACCCTAATATTAAAACCAGGCAAAACAGTACATAAAAACACCACTACAGACCAATATCTTACCTCAGTATAGGTGTAGAAATTCTTAACAGCCAACAGAAATCAGAAAAATGTAAAGTGAATTATACACCATGACCAAGTTGGGTTTATTCCAGGGATGCAAGGATGTTTCACTATTTGAAAAATCAATCATTGTCATCCACCAAATAAGCAGGCTAAGGAAGAAAAATCATATTGTCATACCAGTGGAGGTAGAAACAGTACTTGACATTATTTTTAAAATCTCACAAAACTAGGAATAGAGAAGAACTTCCTCAACTTGATTAAGAACATCTACACAAAACTGTGACTGAACGTTTCTCCTCTAAAATAGGGGAACAGTGCCAAAATGTTTGTTCTACCACTGCTTTTCAACATAATACTGGGAATGCTGGCAAGCTCAGTAAGATAAGAAAATGAAATAAAATGTATACATGTTAGAAAGATAGAAATAAAATTGCCCCTTTTTGCAGAAGGCATGATAGTTTATGTAGAAAATCCCAAGAAACTTACAAAAAAACTTCTAGAAATAATAAGTGAGTTTAGTAACATCCCAGGATACAAAATCAACATACAAAGACCTATGGTATTTTTATATGCTAATGATGAACCTGTGGAAACCAAAATTTAAAATACAATACCGGGCGGGCCGCGGTGGCTCAGCGGGCAAAGTGCTTGCCTGCTATGCCGGAGGACCTCGGTTCGATTCCCGGCCCCAGCCCATGTAACAAAAACGGAGAAACAGAATACAATAAAACAAGAAAATGTTTAAAAATGTTTCCCTTTCTTCCTTCTATCCTTCCTTCCTTCTCTCTGTCTTTCCTTTAAAAAAAAAAAAAAAAAAAAAAAAAATACAATACCATTTAAAATCACTCAAAAAATGAGATGCTTATAACTAAATCTAACAGAACATGTATAGTTCTTGTATGTTGAAAACTACAAAATGCTGATGAGAAAAACCAAAGATTTAAATAAATGGAGGGATATACTGGAAGACTCAACATACTATAGATGTCAGTTCTCCTCAAATTGATATGTAGGGTTAACTCAATTCCTATCCAAATCCCAGCAAGATTTTTTATAAATATAGACAAGATAATTCTGATATATATATGGGAGATGGACACATGTCCCCCACAAAGACTTGTTTAAGTAGTAATCCCTGGACCAGTCTGTGTGAATTCATTTGTAAATAGGACTTTCAAAGATCCTATTTGTATGGGGCCTAATTGAATCTGGGTGGGCCTTTATGCAACATGGCCAAAGTTCATATAAGTAGAGGAAATTCAGTATGTGAATTAAAAGAAGTCAGAGAAGGAGTGTCATGTGACAGAGGCAGAGATGCATCTACAAGCCAAAAAAGTAAAGGATTGCTGGCAAGCCATGACCAGAATGTTCCCAAAACCAGGAGAACCTCAACTAGTTCCATCCCCCTATCCTATATTATCAACACTCTTTTCCAACATGAAAAAGGTAGAAAGGGCAGAGCCCAAATATCCATAATGATTGGTAAAAATATCAAAGGAGAAGTTATAACAGAGAAGATAGAATTTAACAAATGCATATGACTGCTGAATCATTTTATTGACATTTCTTTTAGTCTCCAGTTTCTTGGAGCAGCTAGAAGGAAATACCTGAAATTGTGGAGCTGTAACCCATACTAAACTTTGAGATCTGTTCTATAACTACTTGTTAAAACATACTTAGAAAGTTATTGCTTTTTTGTATATATGCTATGTTTCACAATAAAAAATGTTAAAAAAATCCAATTGGAAAATAAGCAAAAAACATACACGTCCATTTCACAAAAAATATAAAGATCGCAAATAAACACAAAAGATATTAGGTATCACTATTACAGAAATGTAAATTAAAATCACAATGAGATATCCATGCCTATCAGAATGGCTAAAATGAATGATAGTGATAGTACCACATGCTAGAGACGATATGGAAACACTGGATCACTCATAAAATGTCTAGTGGGAATGTAAAATCCTGCAGCCACCCTGGAAAATAATTTGCGGTTCTTTCCAAAACTAAAAATTGACTTACCATATGACCCAGTAGTTAACACTCCTGGTTATTTATCCCAGAGAAATGAAGACTTATTTTCATATAGAAACTTGTCATGGAATATTTATAGCAGCTTTATTTGTAATAGGCCCAAGCTGGAAATAGCCCTAAACTGGAAATATTCAATAGGTGAATGGTTGAACAAACTGTGGTACATCCATACTGTGATGATTTAGAACTGTGTGTACTCTAGAAAAACATGTTCTCTTTTCTTAAAAATACGTTTATTGAGAAATCTTCTCACACATACATTCCATACATGGTGTACAATCAGTGGCTTACAATATCATCACATAGTTATGTATTCATCACCATGATCAATTTTTAGAACATTTGCATCATTCCAGAAAAAGAAATAAAAAGAAAAAAAGAAAAAATTCACACATACCCATACACCTCACTCCTCCCTCTCATTGACCACTAGTATTTCCATCTACTCAATTTATTTTACCCTTTGTTCCCCTATTATTAATTTATTTTTATCCATATGTTTTTATTCATCTGTCTATACCCTAGATAAAAGGAGCATCAGACACAAGGTTTTCACAATTATGAAGTCACATTGAAAACACATTCTTAAACTTAATCCATTCCTGTGGGTGTAAACCCATTGTAAATAGGTATTTTGATGAGGCTGCCTCAGTTAAGGTATGACCCACCTCAGTTAAGATGGTGCCAATCTTAATTCTATGATTGGCATCCTTTAAAAGAGAATGAAATTCACAGAGAAAGCCATGGAAGCAAGAAGCTGAAATCAACAAAACCCAGAAGAGAAGGGAGAGACCACCAGACACTGCCATGTGCCTTACTATATGACAGAGGAGCCAAGAATTGCCAGGAACCAGTCTTCAAGGACAAAGCATCAATGCCTCAAATTGGACATTTTCATGGTATTTGCTTAGAGCAGCCTAGGAAAACTAAAACACCATGGAATACTACTCAACAATAAAAAGGTAGAGACTATTGATACACACAACTTGGGTGGATCTCAAGGGCTTTATGTTAAGTGAAAAATGCCAGTCTCAGAAGGTTACATACAGTAATGATTCCATTTATATGACATTCTCAAAATGATAAAGTTGTAGATGGAGGACAGATTAATGGTTGCCACGGATTAGGGATGGTGCTGGGGAGTGTGTTGGGTATGGTTATAAAGGAGTAACACAAGAGAGATCTTTGTGGTCATAGAATAGTGCTAGTCTTGATTGTGGCAGGGGTTATACAAATCTACATGTGATGAAATGACATAGAACTATGCACATATATTATACTAATGTCAGTTTTCTGGTTTTGATATTATACTATGACTATTTATTTATTTTTGGCATGGGCAGGCACCAGGAATTGAACCCAGGTCTCTGGCATGGCAGGCAAGAACTCTGCCTGCTGAGCCACCATGGTCCACCCTGTACTATAATTATTTAAGATAGAGCCATTGGGGAAACATGGGTGAGGATTACAGAGAGCACTCTCTACTATCTTTGCAACATCCTGTGAATCTATAATTAATTGAAAAAAAGTTTTTTTAAAAGAGTGGTTGTGGAGCATGTGTATGAGAGGGATGAAGATCAGATGGGATGAAGGCAGTGACAATAGTCAGGCGACACTTGTAATGGTTCAGGTGAAAGATGATAAGATCTGAACTACTATAGTAATTGTGATGGAGTAAAGTGTACTGATATAAGGGATGATAAAGAGAATCAGCAGGACCTTGGTAATAACCAAATATGTGGAAGGTTAAAGAGAGAGAGGAGTCTGTGTTTCTAGCTTGGGTAATTGAGTAGATGCCAGAACTTAAGGAACCTGAGGTGTACTAAAAGTGCATGTTTTCCTTGTCTTTTACACCTTTTAAATCTAGAAGATGTTGGCTTTTTGAGAATTTCTTGAAATTCTTTGAAGTCTTTTGGGGTGTCCTATAGTCTGTTATGGAGCCAGATATTAGCCTAATTCTTCTTTGAACTTTTTTCCCTGCCTAGCCTGGTTCATCTACTTAAGAAATGAGTTTCAAAGTAAATAAAACTGTGTGACCTTGGGCCTTGATTTAGTGATTATGTGGTCACAATATTTACCCTCTTGAGGATTAATAAAGTACTTACCACATATCAGTTAATGCTTACTACTCCTGCTGTTACTGCTGCTAACAGTAATATAAATTATAGCTACATGAAAAATATGTTGAAATGTGATAGATCCTGAAAATTGGCTAACTTCAGAAATGCTCAGAGATTCTCTAAAGCCTATTTTTCCTCAATTTCTATTTTCCAGTTCCTTCAGTGATCCTTAAAGAATGGTCTGCTTATAAAGGGAAATCACCTCAAACCCCTGAGCTGGTGTCTGCACTGACATTTCAGGAATGGACTTGCCCAAACCTCAAGAAACTCTGGCTAGGCAAAGCAGTTGAGGACAAGAATAGAAGGATGCAGGCCTTCCTAGCCTGTATGAAGTCAGATACACCCAGTATGCTCAATCCAGCTAATGTCCCCACCCATCTACTGCTCATGTGTTGTGTACTCTTGTAAGCCATATGACAGGGAGGTGGCCAGTCTTTTATCCTTTACCTTTTGACATATCCCTTAAGCAGGTATTTTTATGGTGTTTTGAGATGAGATTTTTGTTTCATGTTTAGGTTAGACTTCAGAAACCTAAAATTCTGAAATTTTAGGTTGAATAACTGAAATTCAACCTAAATTGAATTTGATGCTGTAATTGATGCTGAATAATCTATTTATCCTGTCCTCGGTCTTCTCTGTTATTATTAGTCCATACATGGCCCCTGTTTTATATTTGTTTTACTTTAATTTTGTCCCTTTCAGTCCTAATTCTTGATCCAATTCCCTTTCCTCTCCACTCATAGTCATTACTCTTGGGTATTTGATGTGTGTCCTTCCAAGCCATCTTCCATAGATTTATTTAGACATACATGCATCCATGAACAGTCTGTGTATTGTTTGTATGTGTAATTTTTTTCCTTTTTGTAACAAATGTTTTGGGTTGTTTGTCTCAATTTGTTTCTTCCTTTTTTTTCACTTGGTTGTTTTTGAGATTGGTCTATATTCATATATGGTTCATTCTTTTTTACTGCTTGATTGTGTTCTATCAAATACTAATATCAGTATTTTATTTGATTGATGGCTGATTATTTATAGTTCTTTGGTATTACAGACAGTGCTGCAAGGAATATCTAACTAGATGTCACTTCATGTTCTGTGTCAGTTTATCTGAAGTATATATCCAGGAGTAGAATTTCTGCAAATTCTGTAAAATATGCATATAGATTTTTTGCTAAATATTGCCACATTGCTATAATCTAGAATTTATGAACAGTGCCTAAGCTTTCCCACTTCCTCTCATTATTGCCAGTGCTTAATATCATGCAACTTCTTAACTTTTGCCTATCCAGTAGGTTTCAGGTACTATCTT
The DNA here is from genome assembly GCF_023851605.1 of Tamandua tetradactyla. Classification (NCBI taxonomy): domain Eukaryota; kingdom Metazoa; phylum Chordata; class Mammalia; order Pilosa; family Myrmecophagidae; genus Tamandua; species Tamandua tetradactyla. Next base: position 504,496 of record NC_135336.1, read on the forward strand.
TTATTTTAATTTGTTTTTATTTGGCCATAGATGAGATTGATCTTGTTTATAAGCTTAATAGCCATCTGAGTTTTCTGAGTCTCTAAAGGGCCTATTTATATATGTTGTCCATTTTCTATTGGGTTACTTATCTTTTTCTTGCTGATTACAGAAGTTCCTGCTTAGATATGTGTATGTATATATGTACACAAGTATGTATATATACACAGCAGATATACTTGCTGTTCATATCAAATATGTTTTCCAGTTGATTGCAATTTTTAAAATGATGTGTATGGTATCATTTGATGAACAGAAATATTTAATTTCCCCCAAGCTTTTGTTATTATGAATTTTACATATACAGAAAAGTTGGAAGAATTGTACAGTGAACACCCATATGATCACCACCTAATCTACAATTAACATTTTACTGTACTTGTTTTATCCCACATATCTGCCCATCCATTTATCCATCTTTTGTGATTCATTTCCAAGTAAATTGAAGATATCAGTACACTTTTACCCCTAAATAAGAAGTACTTAATTTATATTTAATCAAACCTATCCATTTGTACTTTTTTTTTTACATGGACAGGCTCCAGGAATCAAACCCGGGTCTCTGGAAATCAAACCCGGGTCTCCAGCATGGCAGGTGAGAATTCTGCCACTAAGCCACCATTGCACTGCCCCATTTGTACTTTTATGGTATGTGCTTTTGTGGTTTTTAATAAATTCTTCCCTACCTCTGGGTCATAAAGATATTTTTCTACATTTTTATTCTGATACTTTTGTGTTGTCTTCCATGTTGGAGCTTTAAAATATTAGGTATTTATTTAATATTTGCTGTGAGAAAGGATCCAATTTTATTTTCTCTACATAATGAGCCAGTTTCCCAACTCCACTAATTTATATTACCACCTTTCCTGTGTTCTGGTTCTTATATGTGCATGAGCCCATTCCTGGATTCTACTTTGTTCCATTGCCTATTTGATTTCTTGTCAGTATCACATTATTTTACTTATTAAGGGTTTGTAATTTGCCTTAATATCAGGTGGGGCAAATCTCTGATCTCAGCTTTTCTTTTTTTTTCAAAATTGAAATAGCTGTTCTTGAACCTCATGGACCTTTATTCTTCCATATAGAATTTAGAATCAGTTAGTCAAGTTTCCACAAAATCATAAGATTTTTGAAATTGAATTGAATTTATAGGTTAATCTGGGGAGAACTGGCATCTTTATAACATTAAATCTTTCTATCAATAAGCATTTACTAAGGTCTTTTCCTTTATGTGTTAATAGAGTTGTTTCTTTTCCCACAGAAGTTTTCTGCATTTTAAATTAAGTTGATTCCTAGGTCTTTGATATATATTGTTGTGATTATGGATGGTATTCTATTTCCTATTATATTTTTAAATTGTTTATTTGCTGATGTAAAGGAAGTAAGTTAGTTCTGGTGCAAAAAGGAGGTCAGTACCTACAAGTCACCAGAGAGGATTTTTGAAGGTTATAGAGCATTGAGCTTTGGAGCCAGATAGACCTTAGTTTGAATTCTGGCCCTGACAATTTCCATTTTGGATAAGTCACTTAACCTTTTTGAGCATCAACATCCTCACTTACAAGAGGGTTTGGTGATTCCTACATTTCAGATCTGTTTAAGGATTAAGCTAATGCATACAGGGGCCTAGTACATAAGAAGTACTCAATATATATTCATTCCTAATTGCCTTGTCATTGAGATAGGTCATTTTAAGTTGTTTTCCCAATGAGAATAATGGATAAGCATTTATTCCTTCTACTTCCTAACCTATTCCTGCACTATACATAGCTCTGCATTGTCTCATTGATTAACCCTGGAATTGCACATTTTCTTTATCTTCTTTCTAGAAATTATAGTAATAGCTCATTTTCATATTTATTTGTTCTTTGGGCTATCTGAAACATATCCAGGAATATGAAAGTAAGTACAAATGGCTTATGAACAGCTGTAACAGCTATCACAAAGACTATACTGCAATAGTTTAATAGATTCTATATACTTTCACCAAAGAGAACCCCTTAGGCTCTTCCTCAGCCTATTTATTTTTTATCTGGCCACATTTCTGGCAATTTTGTCATCTGATTTTGCAGTGTACAACAGATAAGTAGCAGCATATTGTAAAGGAGGTGAGACAGGAAGTAGGAGCTACTCTTAGAACCAGCCCTAGTAACAGTAATAAGTGGTATCCCTCAACCTAAAAGAGTTCTTCTTTTTGTTCACCCAGTGTCATCTTTATGTCCTCCTTTAACTCATTGATTTTGTTTTTGATGAGATTTTCCATGTCTGTTTGAACATCCTGAATTAGTTGTTTCAACTCCTGTATCTCATTTGAAGTATTGATTTGTTCTTTTGATTGGGCCATGTCTTTGATTTTCCTAGTATGATTTGTTATTTTTTGATGGCATCCATGTATTTGATTTCCTTAGTTTATTATGGAGATTGTTTCCCCCTTTTTTTTTACCTAGGATTTTCTTGCTGGATGACTTTGTTCTCTATCTGTTCTTTGACATTCAGTTCAGCTTGTTCTAGACCTCTAGTATAGGTTCTGTTTAACTGATCAGAATTTTTCAGTTCTTGTTTTTCTGTTTCTTGCCTTGTCTATATGGAGCTCTTTTTTTTTGAGGAGGGTCTCCTCAGACATTATAGACCCCAGTCAGATTTTCTCAGCCAGACAGGCCCACGTCTCAGGAAGAAAGAGTAGCCACCATCAGTTTTCCTTGAGGGCGAGGCTCAGCAGCTTGTCAGACTTTCCTGTGAAGCCTCCAGACTTTGTGCTTTTTCTATCCTGCCCAACTTGTGGCACTTATCTGCCTGAGGCTTCCCACCAGCTTAAAGTGATGTGGTGCCTTTAATTTCAGCAGACTCTCCCTGCCAGGGGCATGGTTGAGACAGAGGTGAGGCTGTAGGATGACTTTAATTGCTTCAGTTTTCCAGTACCTGGGCCTGAATTCCTTAAGGAGAGATTCCACTTGAGCTTGACCCCACCTCTCTCTTTGGGAAGATATACCCTTTTGGGAATTAATTCCTTTCACCTGACTAGTTATTTGTCTCTCAGACAAGCTTAATTCCACCCTTTCCTGGGGCAGTGCTGGAGTCTGAGAATGCTCCCAGTTCTATCTAATGAGCTGTTAAAGAGTAGAATAAAAGCCCCCCCAAAAAGATTTTTCAGATCTGGACCCCTGCTACTCAGGTTTGCCAATCAAGAGCTTAAGTTGGTACATGGCTCTGTGTATCTCCAGATTCTATATGCCCCCTTTGCTTGGGGTCCAAACATTTTCCAGTATTTTGTGCTATCCTGCTCAAAAAGCCTCTAGTTGTTGTTTGCTGTTTCTTTCTATCAGCCCTGCCTTCTTTCTGTGGGGACAAACACTCCTAAGTACCTTTAGTACTTATTCCAGGCTTATCTGTGCTGGGGGCCTATATTCAGTAGTCAGAATTTGTTAGTTAATTCTTCAAATAGAGCTTGGTTGAGCTAAGCCCTTGCTGCTATTAAAGTTTGTTTTCTTTCCCCTTAGGAAACCAACCTGCTTTGCTCTGTGGCTTGGGGGACTTACAGACCTGTGTGGGGTCTCAGCTGGTCCACCTAGTCCAGACTGGTGTACACTGTTTGTCCAGTCACTGATGTTTCCCCAGTAGTTGTTCTGTACCATTCCTAGCTATTTACTAACTGTTCTGGAGAATGAACTAAATTCCACACCTCACTATGCTGCCATATTGCCCTGCCTCCTCCCTACTGCCTCAGTTTGATTAAACATGTGCCATCCTAATTTATAAAGAGAAAAGTATAAAGTAGAACAAGTTTTGTTCACTTGACAGAATAGTTCTTCAGTTAATCAAGAAAAACAAATGAGCTAGAATAGCATATAAATTTTTGAAGAAGAGTGCCAAGAGGGTCTTGATCCTATTAGATACCAAAATGTATTATAAACTTAAATAATGTAATATTGGTACAAAAATTGACAGATCATATTTTAAGAGCAATTAATACTGAAAAAGACCTTAATATAGTAGAACTTAAAATATGTTAAATGAAGCATAACAAATCAATAAGAAAGAGAAGAATTCTTTAATAAATGTTGTGGGGAAAATTGGTTTAGTATTTATGGAGGAAATGCTAAGTTAGAGCCTTGCCTCACTTAAATTCCAGATAAATTCATTAAAGAAAAAAATGTTAAAAAGTGATAAAAGGCTTGAAAAAGTGATAAAAGGCTGTATAAAAAACTAAGCAACTATTTAACTTAACTTGAGACAGGAAACGAATTCCTTTTTAAAATAAAAATAAACAAAGAAGTCTCAAGTCCAGGGCACTGTCAAAAACAATAGCAATCTTAGTGATAAACAGGGAAAGCAAGCACCTCAACTGCCTGTGCGTGTAATATACCAAGCCAAAAAGGTAACTGAGAGATCTGGGCAATAAGATTTCCATAGAGGGCTTTTATAAACTCCCACCTGTTCCTGAAGATTTGTAAGTCACTGTACAGCACAGGATTGCATGCACAATCAAAAGAGAAATGGAAAAAAGTATATAAAAATAACTAATTATAATATGATTAATTTTATAATATGCCCATTTCACAAGAACAATATAGAAATCACTAACAAAATAGGTGTGCAATTCCAAAAGGGAGGAATTTAGCATCACCACTCTTTTCTAACCAGTTTTGATTTCTCAATGCCAATAAATGTATTGTATCACAAAAAAAGATAGGAGAAAGGAGAGGACCCCAATTAAATATTCATACCTGGCTGAATATGAGGCCTTACACAAGAAAACAGTAAAAGACAGGGCAGACTTGTAAGCTGCCTGAAATTTTCAGAAAGCCCCAACCTACACACAGATCCCTTGGCAAAAGGTGGAAGTCCTACTGGCTCAAGGTGTTTAAGCACAACCTCTGGCCAATAATCGACTGACCAGTATGCTATGCTGAGCTAAGAGAGACCCCTAGGAAGCTAAGCTTAAAAATGAAAAAAGAATAAAAAATATAATTCTGAGCAGGGCCTCCTTTCAGCTTAAGTTTTCCTACTGAAATGATAATGACAACACTCCCTCCTTTTCTGCTTTGAACTTGCTATTCGAAATGACCTAATCTCCCCTTACTAAAATCCTTAAAAACCTTGACCCCCCTAAACTCAGGGAGACAGATTTTGGGCTGCTAGGCCATCTACTCTCCTAGTATGTGCCTAGTAGTAAACTTTCCCTCTCTCTTTGAAACCCTGGTGACTCAAAAATTGGTTTTTGAGCATGCCAGGCAAAAGAATTCATGGCCTTTGTCGGGTTAGAATTTGGTGACCCAGATGGGATGGATGCCTGAATCTCTGGTGCCCTGGTAGAGCATATGAGCCAGCACTCCAGAGACTTTTGGCATGTTATGAAAGCTTCAAAGAGAGAAACTGTTTCCAGTTCAAGATCCAGACATCTGACTGGAGACTTGAAACCTCCAGATTGTTCCAATGCCAGAGAAGCACTGAAACCCAGAGATATTGGACTCTCTTAGAACAACAACTGGTTTCATCATTTCATCCCTTTGCCCCTTAATAACAATGCTCCTTTTCAGCCTTGAAGCATTTAAAAGAGTCATTGCCCAGATATCTCTCAAAATTGAGAGATAGTTATCAAATGAGAGGGAGGAATTGTAACAGAAATCAGGATTTAAGGGATGATTTTGATTAGTGAATAATATTCCCTTTTGCTTTTTGGGATATGTGCCTAGTAATAAACTCTTTCTCTATTTGAAAAAAAAATTCTGAGCAGGGCCATCAATGACCACACATTTCAGGTGAGACAGACTCTCCAAAACTAGTCTGGACAAGTCACTAAACAAAATAAACAACAAACAAGCACAGCAGCAGCAATGCTAAGGAGGGAGTAAAAATTCTCCCTAGTTGTAATGTACTGTATTAGCAAAACTGCCAAATTTACAACAAAAATTTTTGAGGCTTGCAAAGAAATAAGAATGTGTGATTTGTACATAGAAAAATTGAAGTCAATATAAACTGTCTCTGAGGGATGCAGATGTCACCTTAGTAGATAAAGACTAAATCAGCTATTATATATTCAAAGAACTAAAGTTAAACATTTTTAAAGAATTCAAGGAAATTGTGATCACAATAATTCATCAAACAGAAAATATCAATAAAGAGATAGAAATTATAAAGAGGAACCAAATTGATATTCTGGGGTTGAACAGTACAGTAATTGAAATGAAAATTTCACTTGAGGGGCTCAACAGAAGATTTGAACTAGTAGATTAAAAAACCAGTGAACTGCATAGCTCAATGCAAATTATTTAATCTGAAGAAAAAAAGAAAAAGAATGAAGAAAAATGAACAGCCTAAGTGACCTGTAGGACAATATCAAGCTTACCAACATACACATAATGGGAAACCCAGAAAAGGGGGGAATAGAAAAATATTTGAAGAAATAATGATTGGAAACTTCAAAATTTGATGAAAAACATCAATGTACACATCCAAGAATTTCCACAAACTGCAAGTAGGTAGACAGTATTAAAAGACACAATCTTGAAAGGAACAAGAGAAAAATGACTCATCACATACAAAGGAAACAGGAGAAGATTAACAATTGACTTCTAATCAGAAACATTGGAGGTCAGAGAACAGGGGAATGATATATTCAAAGCACTGGAAGAAAAAATTGTCAAATAAGAATTCTATATCCAGCAAAGGTATTCTTTATAAAGTAAGACAAGAGTTAAGACTTCTGGAATGGCAAAGTAGGGCTCCAGACAGGCACTTTTCCTAGCAAAAATACAATTTAAGTAGTGACTGGTTTAAAAAAACAATCATTTAAGTCTCTGGAATTTGTCCAAGAGCATATAGCAAATGGAGAAACATTCATTCAAGAAAATCTAGCAAATCTTAGTAAAAACTGCAATAATCTTTGGCATTTGAGGCAAAATTTTCTCCCTCACTCCCACCCCCACCTCCAGCTCCATATTACAGATCTGTCTTGGGTGTGTATAGCCAGAAAGACTGGAGCTGCTGCTCCACCAAGCACCCATTCTTGAGCTATGATTTCACACTCGGAAGGGAAGGCCTCTGTTTATTATCACCTTTAGGCCCATGTGTGGAAGCTCTATTCCAGGTATGCAGAGCCAAGACAACTGCATCTAACTTTTCCTTTCCAAACCCCACTCATAGGGCAGAAGCTTTAATCCAAAGAGCAGCAGATTAAAAATACTTGGGGCCCCAATTTTCTCCATCCAATTTTAGCAGTAGGGTATCCACATTGGGCAGGGGAAAGCCAAGAAGACCAGGAACTGTCAACACCCCCTTCTCAGTGTCCACATGTAGAGTGGGAATATCACTCAGAGAAAAGAGGGTCTCTACCTCCAGCTCTGATGCATTGGTGCAGGTGTTCAGCTCAGGGGAAAGGCAGGTGTAAGGTTGAGGTGCTCCACAGCTCTGTTGAAGGGGACAGATTTTCCAATTGAGAGAACTCTGTGCCTAAGAGCATTGCCCAAAGCTACAGAGATTTTGATGATGAACAATTAAGAAGAGGCTTGTAGCTCCATGATATAAGCAAAATGGAAAAGTTTTATAGAGAGGAACTAGGGAAAGAAGCAGCCAAGGAGAACGCTTCTGGGATTATAATCACCTCTAGGGATCAGGATGGGTGTGCACAAGCACTAGGTTGTACCCACTCAGGAGCAATAAGACACAATGTGGGGCACACTTCAAAGTATTCTCCAAGCCACATACAGACCCACCAACACAGAACATATGACTCACTGAACAAAAGGGGCTTAAACACCACCAAACATTGACTGAATAAGCTATTCTGACACAGAGGTGACTCCTAGAAAGCCAGGCCTAAAATTAAAACCACACTTATTACTGTGAGCCTGGAAGACTGTATGAATGCCCAAGGCTGGGCCTTCTCAGGAGTGATCAGAGAAAAAAATGCCAAGTTACTAAACCCTGACTGAATGTGAAGCACAAAAGATGTAAACTCCCTGAAGTATGACAGTCACAAACATCTACAATGGTAATGGGTAAAAATATAAATGGCTAAGCGAACTTAAACACAGTCTTTGATAAATTAATGACTTATCCTGACCCAAGGGTGACCCCTAAGTAGCTGGAATAAAGATAAAAACAAGGGGAAAATTTTTCAGCAGGGACATCAGAGGCTTCATAGAATTAATTCAGCCAAGTAATTAAATAATTAAGCAGTATATTAAATAAACACCAACTAACAACAACAATGACCAGCTCTGGGCTGAAGGGCAGAGTCAGTATCCACTGTTGCCATAGTATGTTATCTAAAATGTCCACAATTCAACAAAATTATAGGAAATATACAGAAACATGAAAATGTGACACATATAGGGGACCAAAAACAGGCCTTTGAAGGGAAACAGATGGTAGACTTACTAGACAAAGACTTCAGATCAGTTATTCTTAATATTTTCAAATAGCTAAATGAAACTATGCATGAGAATTGAAAGAAGGTATGATGACAATGCATCCTCTAGTAGAGAATATCAATAAAGAGAGAAACTATTGAAAAGAATGAAGTGAATATGCTGGAGTTGAAAAATAAATTATCAAAATGAAAATTTCAGTATAGAGGACTGTGCTAGTTTGAATCTGTTACGTACCCCAGAAAAGGCTGTGTACTCTTAATCCATCCCTGTAGGGGCAGACTTCTTGTTGGGTGGGACCTTTTGATTAGAGTGTTTCCATAGAGATGTGACCCAGACCATTCAAGGTGGGTCTTAATCCCTTTGCTGGAGCCCTTTATGAGAGGATAAAAGACAGATGAAGCTCAGAGAGCTCAGAAAAGCTAAGTGATGAAGTCCAGAGAAAAACCTCTGGAGGAGAGAGAGAACCATTGAAACCAACCCAGGAGATAAGGACCAACAGACATTACTATGTGTCTTCCCACATGATAGAGGAACTCTGGATGCCAGCAGCTTTTCATCCAAGAAGGTATCCTTTTTTTTTTTTGGCATGGGCAGGCTCTGGGAATTGAACCTGGGTCTCTGGCATGGCAAGCAAGAACTCTGCCACTGAGCCACCACTGGCCACCCAAGAAGATATCTTCTTGATGCCTTAGCCTTAATTTGGATATTTTCATGGACTTAGAGCTGTAAATTTGTAACCTATAAATTCCCATTGAAAAAGCCAACCCATTTCTGGTATATTTGGCAGCTTTAGCAAACCTAATAGTGGATTAACAGTAGATTTGAGCTGGTAGGAGAAAGAAGCAGCTAACTTAAAGATAGAGCAATAGAGATTATATGATACAAAGAATATAGAGAAAAAATAATAAAGAAAAATGAGCAGAACCTTGGGGAAATTAGTGACTTAAGTGTACCAATGTACACATAATGGGAGTATCAGAAGGAAAGGAAAGAGGCAGAAAAAATATTTGAAGAAATAATGGCTGAAAATTTCCCAAACTTGATGAAAAAACATTAGTTTATAAATCCAAGAAACTCAGTGAACTCCAAGTAGAATAAACACATATGACCCACATCAGACATGTCACAGTCAAAACATTGAAAGCAGTAAGGGAAAAATGACTTATCACATATAAGGGAATCACAAAAAATTAGACTTCAGAAACAATGGAGGCCAGAAAGCAGTGGAAAAACTTATTCAAAGTGCTGAAATATAAAACTCTCAATTCTTAAATCCAGTAAAGCTATTTTAAAAAATGAAGCCAAAATAAAGACATTCCAAGATAAACAAAAACTGAATCTTTTGCCAGCAGATATGCTTTATAATTAATCCTAAAAGTTCTCCAGACTGAAAGTAAGTGACAAGTTGTAATTCAAATTCACACACACAGAAACACCAGTAAAGGTAATTATGTAGGTAATTACAAAAGACAATATAATTGCATATTTCTTCTCCTTCTCTTAATTGAGTAAAAGGAAAGGTGTAAAACAATATGTATATAATGGTATTGTTGAGCCTATGAAATATAGGAATGTAATATATTTGACAGTAACAGCAAAAAGAAGTGGGTGCGAACAAAGATATATTGAAATAAGGAAATAATACCAGATGATAACTCAATTCCACAGGAAGAAATGAGGAGAGCCAGAATGATTGCGTTAATATAACAAACTCTATAAATATATACTTGCTCTCCTTTTACTCTCAGCTTTTTAAAAAAGATTATTGTTTCAGTTTGCTAAAGCTGACAAAATGCAAAAATAGGTTGGCTTTTACAATGGGGATTTATTAACTTACAAGTTTACAGTTCTGAGGCTGTGAAAATGTCCAAATCCAGGCATCAACAGCATGATACCTTCTTCCTGAAGAAAGGCTGCTGGTGATCCAGGACTCTTCTATCACATGGGAAGGCACATGGCAGCATCTGCTGGTTCTTCTTTCCCAGGTTTCATTGTTTTCAGCTTCTGGCTGCTCCATCCATGGCTTTCTTTCTGAGCTTCTGTGTGCTTTTCTCTCTCAGCTTCTCTGGCTTTTCTCTCTCGGCTTCACTCTTTTTAATTCTCTGAATTTTATCTCTTATAAAGGGCTCCAATAAGAGAATTAAGACCCACCTCAGACATGCCTCAACTGAAATAACCTAATGGAAAGGTCTCACCCACAATAGGTCTATATTCACAGGAGTGGATCAGCTTTAAGAATATGATCTTTTCTGGGATACTATAGAGCTTCAAAACATCACAATTACATAAGGTAATAATTATGACAAAGTATTTTGGGGTTTGTATAGATACAATGTGTATTGCAATAATACCACAAAAAGGAGAGAGAGGAAGGAATGATGCTATATAGAAATAAAGTACTGATATTTCAATGGAACTAAGTTAGTATATATCTGAAGTAGATTCCAAGAAGTTAAGATGTATTTTAGAAACTGTACAGCAACCACTAAGAAATCAACTTTAAAAATAAGATTAGGGCATGGAATGGTGACTCAGTGGCAGAATTCTCACCTGCCATGCCGGAGTCCTGGTTTCAATTCCTGGTTAGTGCCCATGAAAATAATAATAATAATAAGATTAAAAATCATTAAAGGAATTAAATTGTTATGTTAGAAAATTTCCACTTAAAAAAGACAAGAAGAAATAGAGGAAAAAAACATATGATATAAAAAAACAAAATGGCAGCTATAAATCCAACCATATCAGTAATAACATTGAATTGTGTACCTACTCAAAAGACATGTTCATAATCATAAAGGAAAGTTCCTGTAGGTGTGAAGTTACTGAAAATAGGAACTTTTGCAAATGCTATTTTTAGTTAATCTGTGCCCAACTGAGTCTTAATCCATGTTATTGGAGAACACTCCTTATAAAGAGAAGAAAGCCAGAAGTCAGAGAAACACAAGAGAAGCAAGAAGCCATAAAGTGGCAAAAACTGAAAAAGCAGACATGAGATCAAGGACATTGTCATGTAGTGGTGGGCTGCCATCACCAGAACTCTACTGACTCCAGACAGGATCTTGAAATTGAACTTCTAGCCTCTGAAACCATGAGACACTACATTCATGCTGTTTAAGCCAACTGCAACCAGTTGCCAACCCAACCTGTCATAGCGGTTTAGCAAACTAAGACATTCCTGTTGCCGCATCTTTACATGCAGAGAGCATCAGTGAATTCCTCAGTGGTATTACCCTTAATCACAAGGAAATCACCATATCAAGTTTATCCTTATTATAAATGCTAGGACTTAAAATAGCAGTGTGCAAACATACTTCAAAATGTTTTAACTGAATTTAGCTTTTTCCCTCACTGGCTGTTCTTCACAGTTAAAAATGCATATATTAAAGCCACTTAAAAGCTTAAAATTTTGAAACATTAGACACACTCCATAAGCAGTATACTTCCTATCAAGAAATTAACATGTTTCAGGTGTCAAGGTTTTGAAATGTTCTGTGGACAGCTCTTCACTAGTTAATGGAAATTTTCAAAGTCCCTGATCTTTACCAGCATTAGGTGAATTCATTTTAAGGCATGTGCAGTGGTATAGTAATTATAAGATGGTAATATGCATAGTTAGGCCTTGTACAAGAAATAGTAAATCCCCAGTGTTTTGCATGAGAGGAGAGCCATTTTGTTTTCCTTCAAACAGTGTTTTTTGTGGGAAAGTTTTGCCAAGTGAGACGAGATGGTGGTAAGCACACCCATATTTACAGGCAGGCTTCAGCTCACAAGGAGTTTTCTGGTTTCTCATCTCAGTATTTGAAAGGCAACCATCTGGGTCACCAAGATGCCTGCTGATCAACTGTGAATGAATGCTAGGGTGGAAGATACTTCGAGTACTTTGCTTAAGACTGCAGTTTGGCTTATTGGTCTCATTCCTTCTCAGGACCTACATAGCACCATGCTGCCAAGCACCACAGTAAACTTGAAGCTTGTGGGTTTATATGGTTGTAAAAGATTTTGTGTCTGCCTATCATGTCCTGAGAGTAAGAGTATGTGTATTCTCATCTCAAGCTCCTCCACTGTTACCACTGTGCTTTCCTCAGACATGTTCAGCTTTTTCAGAATAAATTATCTTGTGAAGGCAAAAAACAAACAAACACAAACAAAAAACCATGTGATATATAGAAAGCAAAATGGCATATATAAATCCAATCATATAAATAATAACATCGAATTTGAATGTATTAAAAAATCCAAACAAAAGACAGAGATTGTCAGATTGGACATAGGAAAAAACTCCAACTATATACTGTCTATAGGAGATGCACTTTAGATTACTAGGTGAAAAATAAAAGAACAGGAAAAGATATGCCATGTAAGCAACAACCACAAAAGAGCTGGAGGGATTATACTCATATCAGATGTAATAGACATTAAGACAATAAAAATATTAATAGAGACAAAGAAGGATATTTATAATGATAAAAAGTTCATTTCATCAAGAAGATATAACAATTATAAACATATAGTTAACAAAGGACCCAAAAGTACGTGAAGCAAAAACTGACAGAAATGAAGGCAGAAATAGACTATTAAAAAATAATAGATGGAGACTTCAATGCCCCACTTTCAAAAATAAATAAAACAACTAAGCAGAAGCTCAACAAGGAAATAAAAGACCTGAGGTACAGTATAAACCAACTAGACCAAACTGACATCTATAGAAGCCTCCACCCCAAAATAACAGAATATGTGGTTTTCTCAAGTACACAAAAAACATTCTCCAAGATTCAGCGTATCTTAGGTTATGAAACAAGACTCAAGAAATTTAAAATTATACAAAGCATGTTATCTGAATAGAATGAAATTAGAAGTGAGTAATAAAAAGAAATATGGAGGATGCATTGGTGGTTCGGTGGTAAAATGCTTGCCTTACATGCAGGAGACCCGCATTTGATTCCCAGACCATGCACCAAAAAAAAAGGAAATATGAAAAATTCACAAATATATGAAAATTAAACAGGATGCACTTACATTACTAATGGGTCAAATAAGAAATCACAGGGTATGCTGGTTTGAAATGATGTACGGATCCTAGAAAAGCCATGTTTTAATCCTAAAATCATTTTGTAAAGGCAGCTGTTTCTTCTAATCCCTATTCAGTATTGAATGTTTGAAACTGTAATTAGACCATCTCCCTGGAGATGTGATTTAATCAAGAGTGGTTGCTAAACTGGATTAGCTGGAGGCGTGTCTCCACCAATTTAGGTGAGTTTTGAGAAGTTTCTGGAGTCCTATAAAAGAGGAAACATTGTGGAGAATGAAGGAGATTCAGAAAGAGCAGAGAATAATGCAACACCATGAAGCAGAGAGTCCATGAGCCAGCGACCTTTGGAGAGGAAAAAGGAAAATGCTTCCCGGGGAGCTTCATGAAACAGGAAGCCAGGAGAGAAAGCTAGCAGATGATGCCATGTTCACCACGTGCCCTTCCAGATGAGAGAAAAGCCCTGACTGTGTTTGCCATGTACCCTTTCAGATGAGAGAGAAACTCTATGTTCACCATGTGCCTTTCCACTGAGAGGGAAACCCTGAACTACATCAGCCTTCTTGAACCAAGGTATCTTTCCAGGGATGCCTTAGATTGAACATTTCTATTGACTTGTTTTAATTGGGACATTTTTTCAGCCTTAGAACTGTAAATTAGAAACATTAAATTCCCCTTTTTAAAAGCCATTCTGTTTCTGGTATATTGTATTCTGGCAGCTAGAAAACTAGAACACAGGGTAAGTATAAAATGCTTACAGATGAATGAATATGAAAAGGTAACAGAACTTATGGTATGCAACTAAAACAGTGTCAAGAACGGAACTTTTAGCTGTAAACACCTATAATATAGCAGAAGAAAGATCTCAAATCAATAGCCTGATCTACCACCTTAAGAAACTAGAAGAAGACCAAACTAAAAACCCAAGGGAATCAGATGAAAGAAAATAATAAAAACTGGGTTGGATATAAATGAAATAAAGAATAGAAAAAGAACAGAGAAAATGAAATGAAACCAAAATTTGGTTATTTGACAAATCAACAAAATCAACATATCTTTACCTGGAATGAGAAAAATAAGAAGGGAGAAGACTCAAATTACTAAAATCAGGGATGAAAGAGGAGACTTTACTACTGACCTTAGGAGAAATAAACAAAAGTATAAGGAAGTACTGTGAGTAATGTTTACCAACAAATAAGATAACATACATGAAATTGACAAATTCCTAGAAAGTCACAAATTACGAGAACTGACTCAAGAAGAAATAAGAACTCTGAATGGACATGTAACAAGTAAAGAGCTTGTATTAGTAGTTTAAAATCTCACAAAATAAAGCCCAGGCCCACATGTCTTTGCTGATAAATTTTACCAAACATTTAAAGAAGAATTAAAACCAAATCTTCACAAATTGTTCCAGAAAATGTCAGAGGGAGGAACACTTCTCATCTCATTCTATTAGGCAAGTATCATGAAAACCAAATAAGGCAAAGCCATCACATGAAAAAATATTAGAGACCAATATCTCTTATGCATGTGGACTCAGAAATCCTTAATAAAGTAGCAGCAAACTGAATCAACAACATATTCAAAGGATTATAGACCATGACCAAGTGAGATTCATCCCAGGAATGCAAGATTGGCTTAAAATCTGAAAATCAATAAATGAAATAAGCTATATTAATAGAATAAAAGAAAGCCCATGTAGTCATCTAAGAAGACACAGCAAAAACATTTCACAAAACCCAATACTCTTTCATGATAAAAATGCTCAGCATACTAGAATAGAAAGAAACTTCTTCAACCTGATAAAGGCCATCTATGGCAAATCCACAGTGCTCAGCCTTAGTGCTTGTGCTGGTTTGAAAGGAAGTATGCCCCCAAAGAAAAGCCATGTTTTAATATAAATCCCATTTCATAAAGGTAGAATAATCCCTATTCAATACTGTATGTTTGAAACTGTAATGAGATCATCTCCCTGGTTGATGTGATTTAGTCAAGAATGGCTGTTAAACTGGATTAGGGGATGACATGTCTCCACCCATTTGGGTGGATCTTGATTGGTTTATTGGAGTCCTATAAAAGAGGAAATATTTTGGAGAATGAGAGACTCAGAGAAAGCAGAGAATGCTGCAGCACCATGAAGCAGAGAACCACCAGCCAGTGACCTTTGGAGATGAAGAAGGAAAACACCTCCCAGGGAGCTTCATGAAACCAGAAGAGGGAGCTTCATGAAACCAGAAGCCAGGAGAGAAAGCTAGTAGATGACGCCGTGTTTGCCATGTGCCCTTCCAGCCAAGAGAGAAGCCCTGACTGTGTTCACCATGTGCCTTCTTACTTGAGAGAGAAACCCTGAACTTCATCGGTCTTCTTGAACCAAGGTATCTTTTCCTGGATGCCTTAGATTGGACATTTCTATAGACTTGTTTTAACTGGGACATTTTCTTGGCCTTAGAACTGTAAACAAGCAACTCATTAAATTCTCCTTGTTAAAAGCTGTTCCATTTCTGGTATATTGCATTCCAGCAGCTAGCAAACTAGAACAGTGCTTTCCACCAAATACTGGGAATAAGGCAAGGATGTCCACTCTTACTCTTTCTATTCATCATCATACTAGAAATTCTAGCCAGCACAATAAGTCAAGGAAAAGAATCAAAAGGCACAGACAATTGAAAGGAAGAAGCAAAACAATCTATTTGCAAGTGACTTGATTCTGTATATAGAAAATTTGAAGAACTCTACTAAAAACCTATTTGCATTAATAAATGAGTCCAAGGATATAAGAGCAACATATGAGTAGCAATTGTATTTCAATACACTAGCTTTCAACATTCTGAAAATAAAAGTAAAACAATTCCTTTTTTAATTACATCCAAAAAAATGAAATACTGAGGTATAATTTTAACAAAAGAAATACAAGATACAAGACTTACACACTAAAAACTACAAAACACTGATGAAAGAAATTTTAAAAGGTCTCAATAAAAAGACACCCAAGAAATGATGCTGGAGTAATTGGAGATTCACTGGCAAAAAGAATGAAGCTCGACCTAAACATCATACCTTATAAAAAAATTAACTAAAAATGGATCATGGACTTAAACATAAACAGAAAATTATAAAACCTTTTGAATGAAATAGTAGAAAATCTTCAGGATCTAAGGGGTAGGCAGAGTTCTTAGACTTGATACCAAATGCATAATGTATAAAAGGAAAAACTGATAAATTAAATATCAACAGTAGTAAAAAGAAAAGCTACAGATTGGGAGAAAATATTTGCAAACCACGAATCTGACGAAGGACTAGTATCTAGACTATATGAACAACTTTCACAACTCAACAGCAAAAACAAAACAAAATAAACATTCCAATTAGAAAATGTCCAAAAGACATGAATGGACATTTCACTGAAGAGGATATACAATGGCAAATAAACACTTGAACAGATATGCAACATCATTAGCTATTATTGAAATGCAAATTAAAACCACAATGAGATATCACTACATAACTACAGAATGGCTAAAATAATAAACTGTGACAATATGAAATACTCAAAAGGATGTAGAGAAATTGGATCACTCATACATTGGTGGTGAGAATATAAAATGGTACATACTGTGGAAATCAACGTGGCAGTTTCTTAAACTAAATGTGCAAAAATCGTAAGACCCAGCAATTGTACTTCTGGGGATTTATCCCAGAGAAATGAAAACTTACATTCATGTAAAAACCTGTACATGACTGTTCATAGATTCTTTATTCATAAGTCTAAAACTGGAAACAACTCTGATGTCTTTCAATGGATGAATTGTTAAACAAAATGTTGTAATCCATACCATGGAATTCTACTCATAAATAAAAAGGAACCAACTATTGATAGACACAGTTTGGATGAAAATTGACAGAATTATGCTGGATGTAAAAAAAAACAATCCCAAAAGATTACATACTATATGATTCTATTTATGTGACATTTTAAAATTGGCTAAACAGTAGAAATAGGGAACAGATTGGTGGTTTCCAGGGGTTACAGACATAGAGTGGGGAAAAGCCATGTTTGTTGCTATAAAAGGTCAACATGGGTGATCCCGTGGTGATGGGACTGTTCTGTATCTTAATTCTATCAATGTCAATGTCATGGTCATGATAATATCCTATAGTTTTGCAAGATATTACCATTGAAAGTACTGGGTCAAGTGTTCAAGAGGTCTTTCTGCTTTATTTCTAACAGCTAAGAAATAAAAGACTTTTGAGAGTCTACAAAAATATCAAATTTAAACATTTAATTAAAACAAAAATTCTGCTAAAGAAAGAAGCCAGACACTAAAGACCACATAGAGCATTATTGCATTTATATGAAATGTCCAGAACAGGTACATTTATAGAGATAGAAGGTAGATTAGTGGTTGCCTCTAGGTGGGAATGGGGAATGTCTGCACATGGACGTGAGGATCTTTTTAGAGCAGTGCAAATGTTCTAAAACTCACTGTGGTGATGATTACACAACTTCATAAATTTACTAAAAATCATTGAATTGTGTACTTACAATGGTTGAATGTTATGGTTTGCAAATTATACCTCAACAAAGCTCTTCTTAATGTGATTTTCTGTAGGTCCAAAATTACTCAAAAATTGAAAGGTGATTTTTAAAAAGTGAGTAATGTTAAAGAAAAGGCGAACACTGAGACACCCCCAAAACAAGAAGATATAAAAAATACTAGATCAGTAACTGCATAAAACTGATCAGTGACTGCATAAAAACTGAAAATCTATTTGCCAGAAAACAAAATTATAAGACAAATGACAAAATGGGAAAATATTTGCAACAGTTCGGACAGGCAATGTGTTAAAATTTTTATTTTAAAGAACTGTTTAAATACTAGCACCCTAAAACAAAAATAGGTAAATGACACTCTCTTCTGATATATTTGCTTATAGGAAACAAAAGTCACTTCATTCTCCATCCATGCACTTCCCAAAAAACAAGCAAACAAGTAAAACAAGCAAAAATCAAGCAAACAAACTAAAATTCAGCAAATGGTGCTGCAATAATGGGATGCTCACATGGAAAAATGATGAAATGTGACCCCACCATACAGCATCCAAAAAAAAAGTCACTCCAGCAATCATAATGTCAAGGTATATAACAAGCAGTCTCAATGTGAAGAAGATGTACCTATTCACTGTCGGTAGGGAAACTGAGAGGTACAGCCCCCTTGGAGGCAGTGTGGTGGTTCCCCAGGAGGCTAGGGTTGGATTTGTCATATGATCCTGAAACCCTGTTGCTCAGTATATACCCGGAGGAACTGAGTGTGGGTATGTGAACAGACATCTGCACACTGGTGTTTCTGGAGGCAGAATTTGTGATCCACAAAGTATGGAGGTGGCCTAAGGGTATAACAACTAGGGATTGGAACAGGGAACTACAGCGTATACATACAATGGACTACTGAGCTGCGACAAGAAGAAATGAAGTTGTTAGACATGCAACTAGGTGTATGAAACTTAAGGACTGTATGTTGAATGAAATGTCAGGGAAAAAAGACAAATATTATCATGCTTCAATCATATGCACAACCCATAAAATAAAAATTTCGGTGAACTGAAGTAGAGAACATGGGTTATCAGGTTGGGGCTTATTGTAAAGGGTCCTAGAATATAAGGCCTTATAGCAGTCACATCTGTTCTGGAGTTGTAGCTGTTATTTCTAAATTCTGAGATACTGAGCTGTTTATTTATAATTTGGTCAATCCCAGAAACTTCAGGTATTTATGTGACACCTGAGACTCAGAGTAAGAGCTCTGAAACTATGAAAGTCAGCAGTACCCTATAAAGAAACTGTTTAAAAAGTTGAAAAAGTAATCAGACTTTGAGTAGAGATATAAATGAAGCTGATCTGGATAGGACTATGGTAGAGCAGAATAGAGGGTAAAGGATGATATTGTCCATATTTTAAAACTTCAACTTCTGCGTGAGACTAAATGGAGGGATATGCATATCCTAATTTAACTTGTATGATCAGTTTAGTTGAATATCATAAGTACATGGAATCTTGAATACTGTGTGAGATCTTGTTGGTTAGTCCAGTTAGTGTGATGCCCTGATAGATCCCAGAGTAATTTGGGCAGTGAATAAAGAAGTATTTGCAATGTCCCCTTTGGGGACTGGGGAGAAAGGAGGAAATATTCAACTTCACGATTTGGAGAATTTCTGATATTCTTGCAAGCAGTGGGGACAACCAAATCAATGGGCCCAGCCCTCGATCTTGGGGTTCACCCCTATGAAACTTATTCCTGCAATAGATAGGCTAAGCACACTTAAAATTAGGCCTAAGAGTCACTCCCAGAGAACTTCTTTTGTTACTCAGATGTGGCCTCTTTCTTGCTAAGCCAACTCAGTAGGTGAACTTACCGCCCTCCCCCCAATTGGGGCACGACTCCAGGGGTATAATCTCCCTGGCAATGTGGGACATGACTCCTGGGATGAGCCAGGATCCAGCATCATGGGACTAAGAAAGCTTTCTTGAGCAAAAGGGGGAAGAGAGAAATGAAACAAAATAAAATTTCAGTGGCTGAGAGATTTCAGAGTCGAGAGGTTATCATGGAAGTTATTCTTATGCATTATATAGATATCCCTGTTTAGTTTATGGTGTACTGGATTGGCTGGAGGGAAGTACCTGAAATTGCTGGGCCTTGATTCTAGAAGATAATTGTATGAAGATATAACTTTTACAGTGTGACTGTGGGAATGTGAAAACCTTTTGTCTGTTGCTCTTTTTATTCAGGGTATGGACAGATGAGCAAAAAAATATGGATAAAGAATAAATAAATAATAGGGGGTCATAGGGAAAATAAATTGGGTATATCAGAAATACTAGTGTTCAATGAGAGAGAGGGCTAAGGGCTATGGTATGTATGAGTTTGTTGTTTTTCCATTTTATTTCTTTTCCTGGAGTGATGCAAATGTTCTAAAAAAATGATCATGGTGATGAATACACAACTATGTGATGCTATTGTGAGCCATTGATTGTATACCATGTATGGAATGTATGTGTGTGAAGATTTATCAATAAAATTTTTTTTGAAAAAAACAGGCAGTGTCATAACCGTCCAAGGACAGGAACTGTGTGATACACACAGGGAATGGTCCTGAAAAGGCAAGAACAGAGATTGAGCACTGTCTCATGGGCCTCTTTCTGCATATCTGGTTCATCAGTTTCTGAGTCTGTTAGCTCAAATTCTCAATACTTTAATTGGCACAGTCTGATTGAAAAGCCTATTGATTGATTTGGCTTGGATCAGCTGTCCACCCCTTATCCAAATACCTGTGACTGTGATCATGAGATACAGCTTTAGATTATCTGAGAAGAAAGTGTAGATATCAGGCAAATTAACTGCTATGTCTATGATAGACACAGACCTATCATAAAAGTAAATAATTGTTTGGTAACATATGCGACCTTCAAATAGCAAGAGACATATTTTTGCCCATTAAATCATCCAAGATTAAAGATAACAGTCCAAGTTGTTGTACTGCTGAGAGACAGGGTGTAAATTGGGACAAACTGGTGTAGAAAATAACTTCCCAATGTATATTGAGGACCCTTAAAATGGACATTGACATAATTCTACTTCTAGAATTTATCCTAAGGAATGAATAATCAGATACAGACAAGGATTTATATATATGAGTATATTTGTAGTGTTACTTATAAGAAAAGAAGTAGTATAAACAGTATAAAGTTTCAGTAATGCAGGAATGTTTAAATAAATGCATAACAACCACGAGATGAACAGTCATTAAAAATCATGTTTTTGAAAAATATTTAATGAACAAAACATTCTCATAGCATAATGCTGAATGAAAAGAGCAAGATACAATATTTTATAAATTATGTGGGAGAGGAAAGAAGTGAAGATTTAAGATTCTAGTAAGAAATGAGCCAAAATGATAACAATCTTAACCTGGCTATATCCTAATGGTAGGTGTGCTGGTTTGAAAGGAAGTATGCCCCCTAAGAAAGGCCATGTTTTAATATAAATCCCATTTCTTAAAGGTAGAATAATCCCTACTCTGTACTGTATATTTGAAACTGTAATGAGATCATCTCCCTAGTTGATGTGATTTAGTTAAGAATGGTTGTTAAACTGGATTAGGGGATGACATGTCTCCACCCATTTGAGTGGGTCTTGATTAGTTTCTGAAGTCCTATAAAAGAGGAAACATTTTGGAGAGAGGGACTCAGAGAGGGCAGAGAATGCCGCAGCACCACGAAGCAGAGAGTCCACCAGCCAGTGACCTTTGGAGATGAAGAAGGAAAATGCCTCCCGGGGAGCTTCATGAAATAGGAAACCAGGAGAGAAAGCTAGCAGATGATGCCGTATGCACCATGTGCCCTTCCAGCTGAGAGAGAAGCCCTGACTGTGTTCGCCATGTGCCATCTCACTTGAGAGAGAAACCCTGAACTTCATCGGCCTCCTTGGACCAAGGTACCTTTTCCCTGGATGCCTTTGATTGGACATTTCTATAGACTTGTTTTAATTGGGACATTTTCTCGGCCATAGAACTGTAAACTAGCAACTCATTAAATTCCCCTTTTCAAAGCCATTCCATTTTTGGTATATTGCATTCTGGCAGCTAGCAAACTAGAACAGTAGGATTACAAATGGTTTTGTTTTTAGTTTTCATTTTCTTTCTACTATTTTTGCATTTTCTACATAAGAATGAACTTTTATAGTCAGAATAAAATAATAAATGTTATTAAAAATTAAAAGAAGTGTAGTAAAAGGAGAGGCTACCAAATATTAAAACATATTCCAAAGTTAAATCAGTATGGCATGAAAAGTAATCATGCAATACATAGGATAGAAACCTATCTTTGCATGATAAAATGAGGCTTCACCAAATACTAAAGGAAAGATTATACAATAATTGGTTCAGTTACATATGGTAACAGAGAGTGCCTGCTGTACCAGGCAGTATGCTAAATCCGTTTACATGCATTTTCTCCTTTACTTATTAAAGCTTATGAGGTATACGTAGTGTTATCTCCATTTTAGGGATGTACAAACTAAAGCCCAGAGATGCTAAGGCAATTACCCTGAGTCACATACAAAGGAAATAGTGGAACCTAGATTAAAACCAAGGATGTCAGACACCACATCTGTATTCTTTGCTACCACATTCTATGTACATAAATTTCCTGTCATCATATCTAGAACATAATAGGCATTTAGTAAATGTTATTAGTATGGGCAATTTATAGCTAGCTGTATATATTATCTATAATGCTTATATATAGTATTATAATGTAAATGTTATTAATAATAATAAAGATGTCTTCTTGTCATTGAGGTTAAGTCCCTTGGTAAATTAGTAATGCTATAGTTTTTTTTTCCAGAGGAATTCCCCCAATAGAATCCTCTGGAACAATTGTATTAATCATATAATTATATATATTATTTAATAATATAAAATTCTATTCTTTAGAATTCAAAAACTAGTGCATAATGAACATCACTAGATATTGGTTGATTTAATAATTATTATTATTTCCTGTTGTCCCATTTCTGAGCCTTTCATTCTTCTGTCTCATTAGACCCTATACTTTGTCTCATAATTCATTTGTCTCATTTCTTAGAGGTACTGGACAAAAGATAGAGTTACCATTTACTATTAAAATCTTGATATTGGCTTATTCATTGAGCAAATATTTATTGAGCAACCATTCTGTCATGTACTATGCTAAGGTTAAAGAGACATACAAGATGCATTAAAAATTGCAAATTAACATTAAAGTGCAAACTAGACCAAACAAAAATTCAAATCCTTAGGTAATTAAATGCTCTTTCCTCCATTAAGCCTTCTGATTCTTCTAGGCAAAATTAGTCACTCTCCTTAGAGCACCCAGAACAATCTGTTCAACCTATAAAATCACATTTCTCACATTTATTAGTCTTTCTGTGAGCCTGCTTGCCTCCCACACTTGATCCTTTTGGGTCAGTTTTTCTTGCAGAGGAATCAGAATATGACTGGTACAATTTGGTTTTGGGAGATTTACATGATCTGCTCAGTGCATTCAGTTAGTCCTTCGATAGGTATTTATCAATACTTACTCAATGCCATGTACTATGCCAGGTAGTTGATAATCAGTGAGGGATAATAAGGAAACAAGGACAAACAAAGTCCTAGCCCTCATGGGAACTCACATGGACACTTGAAAAGAAATTTTTTTCTTGTATGAAGTCAATCAAGCATTTGAACCTTATTGTATTATTCAAATTTGTGACTTTAAGTATATTTTAATCTATTTTATATGTCATAGCTAATCATAGTATATTGAAGTCTCCCATTATAATTGCATTTCTGTTCATTTTCTTCCATTATTGCTTTGCATTTTGCCAACAAAATAGGATAGAAAGATTTAAAACTAAAATGGGCAAAGGTAAATCAAGGTACTATAAATCTAAAGAAAGAAATAATGCTAGTATCTGATAAATAGACTTCAAAACAAAAAGGCATTAAATAGGGCAAAGGAGAATTATATATTGATAAAAGGTATAATCTATGAATTGTGTGCTTAATAATGTAGCACCAGAAAGTACAAAGTATGAATGAATTTTCCAAGTGGAGAAAGTATTCTAAGCAAAGGGAAGTTTCCTGTTCCCCAGGAACTTCATTCCTAAAGAAGCAACAGGGCTTACTGGTGTATCCTGAAATCCCAGAACGATCCTAGTTCAGAGAAATAACAATTTGGGCATGAAGAAAGATTAGCAGCAGTAAGGCTGCCTGCACTGTTGTGATAATTTCACGTGAGAAAAGAGCAAGCTCTGAGTGGTTTTTACATCACACAGCTACTAAATGGCATGTTAACAGTTTCAAAGACAGGCTGTCTGGCTTCAGAGCCTAGGCACTGCCTCCTGGTATTAGTAACTGGGTTGAAGTCTCCAGGAGCCCTTTCTAAGTGCTACTCAGAAGAGATCATTCCTTGGTTTAAATGCCAGGTTTCTAAAATCTTGCACATCTCTAATGATTATGTATAATCACTATCTTATGGGCCTCCAGGGAGCTAAGAGCAAAGACCATACTGATGGGTTTTTCATCTCTCTGCCTTCCTCTTTCTACATTCTTGGTGCCTAGAGCAATAAGGTATATTCAATTCATGGGCATTCAATAGGTATTTATTATTTAATTAGTGGATTTTCTATCTTGGTGAATAGCCCCATCATCCAGCCATCTGCCCAAGCCAGAATTATAAGAGTTTTAGACTCTTCCCTCTTCTTTACCCCCTTCCCAAAAAATCCTTGATCGAGTCGTATAGATTTATCTCCTTAATAGTTCTTGTCTCTTTGCCCTGACTCTCTCCATCCTCTCACTCAGTACCTTTGTTCAGGCCCTCTTCAGCTACAGGTTGCTGCAGTTGCCTCTTCAATTTCCTTTTCCCCTCTGAGCCACCAGAGTGGTCTTTTAAAAAAGCACCAAATATTAAAACATATTCCAAAGTTAAATCAGTATGGCATGAATAGTAATCATGCAATACATAGGATAGAAAGCTATCTTTGCATGATAAAATGGGGCTTCACCAAATAGTAAAGGAAAGATTATACCATAATTGGTCACATCACCCTCCTGATGACAACCCTTAAATAACTTCCTATATTTTTAGAAAAATAGTGCAAAATCTTTAGTACTGTTTGAAGACTTTTCATGATCTGGCCTATTTTCTAGTCTTTGCCTCCTGTCATTCCAGACATGCTTAGCTCCTGCAATATGGAGCTTGGTACAGTGTACTGAACCACACCTCCATGTCTTTACACATACCATTCTCTCAACTTAAAACATCCTTTCCCATATTTTTGACTCACTAATTTCCTTAAGCCCTTTGAAACTCAGCTTCTGCCAACTTTTTTTTTTGACCCAAAAAAACATTTATTTCCATACACAAGATACATTCATTTCACCACAATATCACAAAAGCCTTTAATAATTTCAGTAATGGTATTAAGCACAAGGACTAATAGAAATCAGTTATAACATGGACTGTGCTGATAAATAATTCTCCTCTGGCTATGGAAACTTAGAACAAGTTACCTGCTTCCAATATACATAACATTTTCAAACACCTTTCATCATATTAAGACTGCCATTTTCTTACATATGTTCTGTAACTAAGCATGTAATCAGTCTGTTCTGGCTTAATAATTAGATCATCTCCAACCTTCACATCACAATCCATTGTGCTTGTTGTCCTAAAATCTGCCCATTTTCTGGCAGAATTACTGTAGTTTTGGAAGATGATTTTAGGCCAATAGGCCATTTGATCTCCTCCTTTGTGGTTAGTAATAAATCCTTTATTTTTCTGAAATGGTAGTGTCTCAAGCACTGATCATTTGAGTGCATTGAGCAGAGAACCCACCATTTTTGATAAGTGCATTGTGACTCAGAAACAGAAAATTTTGTAAATACCTCTTTCTTCTACACATGCTTAATTATCAACAAATACAAATGGGCAATTATCCATGCATATAACCTTGTAAACACCCATAAAATTAGCTTTCATGTAATAGAAAATGTACTTGATCTCAATTTAAGATACCTGATTTAAATTTTGGCCCTGAATCTGCCCAATTTCATGACTTTCAATAAAATACTTACATATGAAGTACCTTTTTCTTTTCATCTAACAGATTAGATTGATAATGCCAAATAATATGCATAAAGTCCTTAGCATATTCTAGGGTTCAATAAATATCTTTAGATACCACTATTGGTAGTATTATCATAGGGAAAAATAAGAGGCCTTCTGAAGTTACCCAGATAAATGTGTACATTCAGTCTCATTGCGCTGGATAGATATAGATGTTTCCTTTTGACACATGAGGAAACTTTCACTATTGGGAGAGCCAAGGGACATGAAAGATCAAAGTGGACAGAAAGTCTTAAGACGTTAGAAGCTAAGAACTGGATGAGGTTCATATGGTACTGCTCATGTCCACAGCAATAGAACTAACACCTTCCCCTAGCCAGGCTGACAACTGAATCTAACTACCCTGCACCTTTCCATGTAAGAAAGTACCTCAGTTGAAAGTTAGCTGCCTTTGCTCTGAAGAACTAATGAAATAAGTCCCCTTTTATTGAAAGCTAATCCATCTCTGGTGTGTTGCATTCTGGCAACTAGCAAACTAGAACAGAATTTGGTACTGGAGAGTGGGATGCTGCTGCAGTTTGCAAGTACCAGATATATTAGAATGGTGTTTTGGATGGCTAAGGAGAAGTTTTTGGAGGAACTGTGAAGAGAATGTTGGAGAAGTCCTGGAGTGCTCGAAGAAACACTTGGTGTAAACAGAACCACTGCCAATCTGGACAAAGGGGGCCACAAAAGGGACAAATTGAAATTTTCAGAGTGAGAACCATGTAAGCTCAGGTCTGAAGCCAAGAAACATTGGCCAGGAGAGTGTACCCACCCATATACATGGAGAGGGTGAGTTTATCCTGGAGGGCAAGGATGAGTCTCCCACCTTGTTGCATTGGAAGAGTCGTGCAACCTCAGGCCTTTGAGAAGGTACAGCACACTCCTTGGTGGACTGGGGAAAGCCTGGCTGCCACCACATGGAGGGGTTGAGCATGTGCCCCAGAAATGGCAGAGAACCCAGGAGTGGTCAGGAAAATGGAGCCAAGAAAAAGTGGTCTCCTCAATGTTCCCCAAGGTAGATTCAGAAAGAGGCAGGCCACTGCATAGGCCCTTGGAAAGGGTGGGACTGCCACTTTCTAAAGCTGAAGGATAAATGACTTTCAGACTTTGAAATCCAGTGGTGTTTGCCCTGCAGGTTTTCCTTCCAATTTCTCTCTAAGTATCCTGTGACTCTCCCTCCTTTGCATATTGGCACCAGATAGCTTGTTTTGAGATTCATAGGTCCACAGCCAGAAGAGAATTCATGTCACTTTGATATAATTTATGGTGATGCATATAGCTGCCAACTTTTTTCAGGATGCCCTTCCTCACTCTTCCAGTCTGATGTAGGTGCTCTCATACCACCCTGGACTTTCTTCTATCTGTATATTGTTGCACATGCATGTCTCTTCTACTACCCAGACTGAAAGCACCACAAAGGCAGAAGTTCTTTTAGTTTATTCATTTGCAATTGTCAAAGGCAAGCATAAGTCCTGGCCCATGATAGGCTCTTAGCTTAATAAATGTTTGTGAAATAAATGAGCTTTTGTGGCTTACTAATGATGTTTTATTCTCTAGATACATGGTTCAGTGGCCTGGTGGTCGAATCCTGCATTGCCATGAGCTAGACACCTTCCTTGCACAGGCAGTGTCTACACAGCTTTATGAACCAGATCAACTTCAAGAACTTAAGGTAATTTGATCCACTCTAGTTTAAATTTATTTTTTTTAAATAAACTCATAGCTCTACTTTAGGTCTTTTTTTCCTGGAGCTGGGGAGAAGAGTAAGTTCTATGGGTAAACATTTGATTTACTTTAATCAAATATTTGTCTATTAATAAAACTAAGAGTTGCCTACTTCACTGCTTTCAAACTGGTGGTAAGAATGGACAGAAAAGATGGATATTGTGTGAGGCAAATAAATCATGGCCCATAGACCTCAATAATTTTCTGACTCTTACAAGATAAGTCTACATGGGACTTATCCTGGTGCCTCCTGCTTGTCTCTGAGTAAATGTTCATTCCCCTCCCCCCAACTTTAAAATAATTCTTAATGGGTTTTAGAGGGAAGTACTGAAAAGCATAAAGAATAAAATAAATCTACCATGTGACTGAAGGCTATAGAACATACTAGTAAACAGGGCAGAGTCTAAAGCCAGGCTCCCTTGGATTTGAATCTTGACTCCATTATTTCCTAGCTGTGTGACTTTGGGCACATTACTTAACCTCTCTAGCTTAAGTTTCCTTATTTGCAGGGTTGTGAGGATATTAAATAAAGCAATTCATGTAAAACACTTAGCATATTGTCTGACATATTTTAAGTTTACAGTACACAGTAAATATTAGCTATTAATGCAAGTAATCCCTCCCCCTGAACATTAGCCATGGCCCTTTAAGGTCCTAGGTAAACTAAAAGATCAGTCAATGTGTTTTGCAAAATCTTAATTTAAGTGATGTCAACTAAAAGAAAGGTGAAGCAGTCTGAGACAAATGGGGGTGGGTATTTTTTACATAAATGCAATATTTCTTGGTCCTAGAGCAACTAGTGACTCTAGAACATACTGAGTAAGGACCTGGAAATACTTCCCCTTTTCCTATATTGAAGCCATCTAACACACCAACTTGAGATAACCACTGTGAACATTTAGATGTTTTCTCCCAGCCTTTTGTCATGCATTTTTACATTGTTGAGATATTGTTTATATAATTATATATTGTGTTTTTTCACATATTTGCATAGCACATATTTTCCACTTCTTGAAAATTTTAGCAAATAGTATTTTATCATATGAATATATCATTTAATTAATATAATGTTGACCACTTAAATTATTTACAGTTTCCCCCATTATACATCATGTTATAATTGACCATTTTATGCATAAACTTTATTCACAACTCTACTTCCTTACAATTGTTTCCTAAAAGTATAATTTCTGAATCAACAGAAATGAACATTTTTAAGATTCTTCATTGTAATAAACATTCCTCATCAGCTTTATTTGAGAGTGCCCATTTATTTCACTTTATCTTTATCAGCATTGGGTGTTCTTTCAGTCTTTAGTTTTTTTTAATCTCAAGTTGGTGTTTTTTAAGTTGTAAAGAGTATCTTTTGTTTTTTGTTTTTTTTTTTTAACATGGGCAGGCACCAGGAATCGAACCCGGGTCCTTGGGCATGGCAGGCAAGCATTCTTACCTGCTGAGCCACCGTGGCCCGCCCAAAGAGTATCTTTTGAATAATCTCAGGAAAGAACATGAATAGAAGCAACTCATGCACTCAGTTGTCTATATTAAAGGGCAACATGTTCAAATTTAATTAGGAGAGTCAGCATGACAGGAATAAGAGTAAATGTAACCAATAGTAGGTATTTAATAGTAGTTTTTCCTCTGTGGTGGTTTCAGATTGAGAAAATGGATGCCCAAGGGATCCAGCTTGCTGCCCTCTTCATGAGTGGGGTCGACACAGCCCTGTTTGCTAATGATGCCTGTGGCCAGCCAGTCCCTTAGGAGCACTGCTGCCCCTGGATTTATTTTGATGGCAAGCTGTTCCAGAGCAAGCTAATTAAAGCAGGCCAAGAGCGAGTATCCCTGGTTGAGCTCTGTGATGGCCAGGTACCAGCATGTTAGGCAGCCAACAAGGGACATTTCTTATCTGCTGTTGGAATGAATGAGTAAGGAGGGGGAAGGAGCAGAGACATTGGGGATGGAGGTAGCAGAAATAGGAAAATGTATCTGACCTTAACCTAACTTGGTCAACCATGGTCCCAAAGACCCAGAGTCTGATATGTACATGTAAGAAGATCATATGTTGGAAAGGTTTTTTTTTTTCACATGAGGGCTTGAAAGAGTTCACCTTCCTTTTCTTACTTGGATTATTTCTTCCTTGTGGAATATTCAGATGTCTTTCCTTTTTAGAATTTCATTTCTTTTACCAAGAAAAACTCTAAGGCGATGATATTGTTTGTAAAAGAACTGTGTTCAGGAATAGAAGAGAGTACTAAAGTAAATGACAAAGAAGCAGCACAGGTATTTTTGAAATGAAACCTTAGGAAAGATGAAGGAAAGCAAGGGAAAGGAAACCTTACTCTCCATTTGGAGGAAATGAGCTGAAGTACTATAGCAAGTATTGACAAACTACAGCTGCAGGCCAACCCATGTTTTAGTTTCTTAGATGCTAAAACAAATACCATACCATGGGTTGGATCAACAACAGGAATTTATTGGCTCCTGGTTTCAGAGGCTAGAAAGTTTGCTTCCTTCCAGGGTCAGTATCATCTGCTGGCCAGAAATATTTGGAGTTCCTTGGCTTTTACATCTCATGACAATCAATATACATGGCAATGTCTTCTTCCTTTTCTGTGTTTTATTAACTTCCAGCTTCTGGCTGCTCCCAGGGGCTTCTCATTCTTTGTCCAATTTCTTTTGCTTATAAAGATTTCAGCCATATTGAATTAATTCAGTTTGGGCACACCTCAACTAATAACATCTTCAAAGGTCCTATTTGCAAATTGGTTCATACTCACAGGATCAGGGTTTAGGGCCCCAACATGCCTTTTGTGTGGAACATGATGCAATCCTCAACAGTCTGGCCTCTGGACCTCAAAAAGATATATTCTTCCTACATGTAAAAGAAATTTATTCCATCACAACCTTCCAAAAGGTTAAATCATGTCAGTAACAATGCTAAGTACAAAGTCTCATCAAAATCAGTTTGAGTGTGGTCCATCCTGGGGCAAAATTCTTTTTTCTGATGGAACTGTGAAACCTAGAAAACAAGTTATCTGCTTCCGATATACAGTCATGGAACATCATAGGATAAACATTCCATTCTAGAAGGGAGAAATTGGAGGGAAAATAAGGTTCACAGGTCCCAAACAAGTCCAAAACCCAACAGGGAAAACATTAGATTCCAAGGTCTGAGAGTCACCTGTGGCTTGATTCCTTGTTGTCTTGGCCTGATGTAGTGGCAACACCATTCCATTCCAAGTACTTATGCAGTAGCCATGCTCTTCCCGAACACTAGGGTGAAGGCCTCACCTTCTCTGAGCATCAGAATGGTTGCCAGGCTCTCTGCAAAATGTGAGGGCACAGGCTCTACCATCTCTGGGCACTGGGATGGGAGCCAGGCTCTCTGCAAATGCTGGGGCACAGACCCCACCATCTCCCAGATTTGGGGTAGCAGCCCTCTCCCCAAATGATGGGGCAAGTATCTGGGCAGACGACTTGCCCCTTTCGTGCACAGGGGCAGACCCACCCTTTCCTCACATGTGGGTGGGCCAGTGTTCTTGGCCTAAGGAGATCTTTTCAGTTCAGACCTTTGCTTCCATGATTCTGCACTTGAAGCCATTCTTCCTTCAATTTGTTCCTTCTCTGTCCTTTTCTGTCCAGGCTGGCAGTGGCTCTGTTCATACAAATTTGGCAAAAATATTGTTGGCTTTGTGTGTGGTTCCAGGGTTCTCTAAACAACCGAACTTTCCACAGATCCTTCTTGGATAATTGAATTTCCACTCCTGAATTCCTCTGAGATGTGTGACAGGATCCATGTTCAGGAACAACCTCTTTGGCAAAGAGTTGTTCAGTTAAACCCCTACATGGAACCCTGTTCTCTGGAGACTCAGGGTGTCCCTGATAAAGTCATTTCTGGCCCTCACCTCAGGGCACACTTTCTAGATAGGCTAATTTTTCAGATCATTGGTTGCTGGTTTCTTTGTGCTTAAGTCCTCAGCTTATCTCTTTCCTTTTGTATTTTGCTATTTGATGAGAAACAAGGCTGCACCTTCTACACTTAGCTTGGAAGTTACCTCAGCTAAATATCCAAGTTCATTACATTCAAGTTCTGCCTTCCATCTAACATCACAACACAATTTCACCAAGTTCTCTGTCACTTTATAACAAATATCACCTTTCCTCCAGTTTCCAGTAATGCATTCATCATTTCCTTGTAAGGTCTCAGAAGGGGCAGCTTTAATGTCCATATTTCTACCAACAGTATCTGCAAAGCAATCTAGGCTTTTTCTATCAAGTACCTCACAATTCTTCCAGCCTCTACCCATTACCCAATTCCAAGGCTGTTTCCACATTTGTAGGTATTTGTCATAGTAGTACCCCATTTTGGGGTGCCAAAATCTATTTTAATTTCCTTGCTGCTAAAACAGATGCCATACAATTGGTCAGCTCAACAATAGGAATTTATTGGCTTCTATAGGCTAAAAGGCTCGCTTCCTCCCAGGGTCAGTATCTTCTGATGGCTAGCAATCTTTGAGGTTCCTTGGCTTTTCCATCTCATGGCATTCAGTGCACGTGACAACATCTTCTCCTTTCTCTTCTGGGTTCTTTTGACTTCCAGCTTCTGGCTGTTCCTTGGGGCTTCTATTTCTGTGTTTAATTTTCTTTGCTCATTCAGTTTGGGTACATCTCAACTAAAACATCTTCAAAGGCCCTATTTACAAAGTTCATACCCACAAGACCAGGGATTTAAACCTGAGCATACCTTCTGTGGGGGATATGATTCAATCCCCAACACTGAGCCTGCCCCCTGCTTTGTAAATAAATTTTTGTTAGAACACAGCCAGATTCATTTATTTATTTATTGTCTGTGACTGCTTTTATGGCAGAGTTGAGTAGTTGTGACAGAGATAATATGGCCCACAAAGTCTAAAATATTTATAACATGGCCCTTTTCTAATCCTTGGGATTAGAGGAATGGGTTTATCTTGGAAAAAAGCTCATCTCTGATCCTGGATATGGAGGTGAAGGCTACAAGTCTTATATGTCAAGTTGCTGTTCTCTCTTTTACCTAATTGTATTACCTCCCCCTTAAAAAAATGGCCTAGCCTTCTGCTGGCCATGTAATAGACCATCAGTAATACTTACTATTGTATGTTTCTTCCTTGACATAGTCATTGTACTTTGCAAGCCCTCAGTCAGAACAAGTGTGATGGTACTGTAATGTCATACTACCAATAGGTAGACTTGGTGCCAGACAGGCTTCCTGAATATGTAGCCTAAAGCCATTTACTTTAGGGCTCAATTCCCTTAATGTGACTATAATTGTGAGGCTGTGCCGAGAGTGCCCAATACTGTGCCTAAAACATAGGAGATGTTCTAAAACTGGCAGCTGCTATTGTTATTCTGTTCCTCATTTGAAGGCTGACCTGGCAATCAAAGTGGAAAAGATGAGACAGAGTATCCTTGAAGGAGTCAATATGAATCAACCATCACCTTCTGTTTTACTTCCATCACCTACTTTTGTACCTCCTATTGTGCCCTCTCTCTACCCTGTTTCACTTTATTGCTGAGCCATGGGCTCAATGCCACCTCCCCCTCAAGGAAGGAGCTGGGGGTTTGCATGTCAGTACCTAAGAATGTGGTATTTGCCATCCTCAATTTATTTCATAATAACCCATTGTGGTAGTTTGAAGAGCAGCTTTTTGAGATGGAGGGGTGTAGTCTGGGGAAGAAAGTCCACTGATTTCCCAGACCATAGAGGTGGTTGGTCTCCAGAGATTTGAATTTCACCAATCAAACTCATGAAATGACTGACACAGAATCCAGGAGCCACTTTATTAATTTTGAGAACTCTAACTCATAAAAACTATATCTTCATGGTTGCTGGTTAATTCATTCATTCCCTATAGGCAAATGTGCACAGGAGCTTGGAGGAAGAGGAATAGGAGGTAAGATTAAATGGTCAGTTTTGGCAGATGGTGATAGCCTGATGTACTCATTTCCACTCTGGGGGTAGACCTGATATATGTCATTTCTTTCAGCTCCAGAAGTATATAGAGAAATAAGTCACAGCCCATGCCCTCCAGGGAACTACAGGGAAAACAAACACACACATATACGTATAAATTATGGTGCCACCTGAGCTGTGGCTTGAAAGATGAATAGACAGTCATGCTTAGATAGTTACAGGTACTGATACTCATAATTCAAACAACCTATCCCCTGGTGAAGCAGGGTTTTCCCCCTGTATTTTACCTTTTTATTTTGAAATAATTTCAAACTTACAGGACAGTTGAAAGAGTAATGCAAAACCCATACAGAAAACTCCAACATACCCCCTCCCAAATACCTAGATCCATCAACATTTAACATTTTGCCACATTTGCCTTTCCTTCTTTCTTTCTTTCTTTCTCTATGTATCTATCTATTCATCAATCTGTCATCTGTCTATCATCTTTCTCTGTATCTGTCTACCCACCCACCTATCCATCCATCCATGGATCAATCAATCTATTTACCTGGCTGCCTATCTATTTATCTATTTTCTAAATATTTGATAGAAGGTTATATACATTATGCTCCTTGAACACTTAATACTTCAATGTACATTTTCTGAGAACAAATTTTTTTTTATGTAATCACCTTAAGTATAGTTATCAATAACAAGCAATTTAACACTGATGTAAATCTTATGTGGTATTTTAATGGGGACATGAAAACATGAAATAGAGAGATTCTTTGTTCAAGTGAGTCATATTGGTATGGTTGAAGGTGTTGTTGTCCATCATTCCTCCTTTTAAGAATAATAAAGCTGGAAGTTGAAGTTTGTCTTTTTTTTTGTATGCTATATGGTAGGGAGCACATTTTGTTCTTTTTCCATGTATCTATCCCATCATTGCAGCATCATTTGTTGAATTTTATGGGGTGCAGTGGGTGTGGGAAAGTGCATAGTCTGGGAATGAAGTTTATCTTTTAAGGTAAAAAAAATTCAGTATGAATTCTAAACACAAGGCTGTACTTAGATGAGCAATGTATAAATCTGCTCTGGTAACTCCCTGTTCAGTCAGGTAGTCATCAAGTCTTACAAACTGGAGAGACAACCATTCTGTCCCTTTAAGGTAACTTTATAGATTCCTACTCTGATTCCTTGTATATTGAGTTTATTGCATATGCCTCAGAAGGAGGCCTTAATTAAGGCCAGATTCTTGTCCTCACTATTGCCCCAGCTATCAGTGATGCTTAATCTGATCAGCAGTTACTGGTGTCCACAAGAAGGTTCCTTTCTCCTGAGAGGCCACAAAAAGACTCCAAAATGCAAGTCTTTCTTGTCTCTCTTAGGAGTAACTAACACTCTAGTTCCTTAGCCTCTCATTTTTGCATATATGAAGTGTTCTTTACTAATAACCTGCTAAATGAGTTAAAGGCTCTTACACTTTTGTTTCTTTGCATAAATTAAAATGAAAGGTTAACTAAAATTCGGTATTCTCTGAAGGATTGCTTTTTGATAAATTACAAGTTCTACTATGTTTGTGAGCTCACAGTCACAGAGCTGGAATTTCTTCTCTTTTAAGGAGATAACATGAAACCTGTCTTGAATTGGTCCTAGTTTTCAACGGTTGTCATTCTTGCTTTTTAATTATAAAGTACTGTTTAGTTTCATTATTTATGATTTAGTTTGTTGTGGGCTCTTTACCTAATCCTATAGTGTCTAGTTATGTAAATTTGCATCAAAAGTGGTTTTGGTCTATAATTTTCCAATTAGTGGATTTTAAGACATTCATTCTCTCAACAAATTTCAAGTGTCTACTATGTACCAGATTCTATAATAGAAAAATTAATTTTGCCCACTTCCACTTGCTAAAGTCAAAAGTATATAGATTTTTCAATTTCCTCCCCCTATATTTGTTTCTATCATGACCCTTATTGAATCATAGACTATTTTGATATTAGGGAAGTGGAAATAAACAGAGTATGGAGGCCATAGGATCTTTTGATTCACCTATCATTTTACCTTGCACTTACTGTTCTTTACTGCATTCTTCCTTTCTTGCCAGGTCTTCATCCAATCCCACCCCAAGGAGGAAAACTAGAGATTGGTGGGATGGTTGTGGGCCAGTGGGCTGGCAGCAAATCACCCAGGGGCCGAGGATCCTTTGGCATGCAAGTGGTTTCTGTCGGTGGGCCAGGAAAGGGGTATGTATGTATTCTCATAGGTTGGTATGAGCTAGTGTCAATCAAGGTGCCCTTAGGAAAATACCCAGCTATTGAATCTTTCTGTTAAGGTGAGAGGCACTAACTTTCAAATTTTTAAGGCAGTCTTCAGTTTAGTTCAGCAAATGCCCTGCCTTGATGAAAAAGATTTTTTTTGCCCTAAAGAAGAACATGGGACACAGAACAATTCAATATAATATAGAAAAGATGGTGACAGAGGTCCTTTACCGTGATATTGGGGAGGAGGGGTATTTAACTTAAGGGGTCAAACTTCCTAGGGGAGGTGAGTAGTTAACCAAGTGAAAATGGGGACATGGATGTTATATGGTTTTCATGAACACTTTTACCCCTTCCCCCCTTTCTAAAGGCATGGAAAAGAACAGACTGGTAGAGGAGCCAAAGGACATAAGAAAGTAAATAAACAAGTAAGCACCTTTTTTGTGAGATTACCTAGTTTTTCTTTGATAGTGCTTGCCTTTTCAGCTTAATTGCCAGAGATCAGATCTGATGTGGAAACCTCAGCTGCTTAGAGGAGCTTTCACAACTTTTCCAGGCATTTGATTTCATTCCCCTGCTCTCTAGCAGTCTGGTGAGGGTTAGTCTGCCCAGAGCTGTTCCCATAGGAGTACAAAGGATCAATCTTTTTCCTGAGTAAGGCCCAAGGATAGAAACCTGGTTTTGTGTATTGAAGACCTGTGTCTAGCACAGAATGCACTGCATGCAGCCATAGAGGAGCCAAAGTGAAGTTAATGTGGTTGCCTCCAGCATGCCTGACCTTTTGATGGGCTACCAGAGATGCTTAGAAAATTGGTCTTTTGCCTTTGCAGGGTAGGAGGAAAGTGGGGTAGCCATTCTTATTCTTAATGGCTTAGAGTGGTCTTAACTTTTCTCTAATCTAGGTCTTAAATTATACCACAGTTCCAACTGGTGCTCATTGGACATGACCCTCCTCCCTAATTATAGAGTATAAAGATCTGTTCTGGTAGTGATCCAAACTCTTGTAGTGGACTCTAACTGCTGGGCTTCTCATAGTATAGCAGCTACCATTTCTTGAGTGTCTGGTATAAAATAGGCACCCTACTAAACATTTTGCATACAGTATCTAATATTCACAAGGATGAAAGTTAATGCTGGATCGGTATTAATAAATCCATATTTTTAAATGAGAAGGGAGGCTCAGAGAATATTGTATAGCCAGTTAAGTGGCAAAGCCCCAGGATCTCCTTGGAACAGGTGGAAGACTTAGTCACTCTTTTTTGAAGTCTCTGACTAGAGCATACCATAAGGCAACTTTATCATCAATCTTCAATCCCAAATCTGTTCTCCTTTATATGGCCAGATCTTATTGTATCCTGTTAATCCCCATCATCTCTTGTTTTCTTAAATAATACAAATTTTCTTTAATTCTATTTTGAGCCATAAATGAAATTAGGATGGTAAGTCACACACACAAAGCATTTTATAATGCACTCCAAAACCAGACAGCAATGACTTTTGGATTTTTCCCTCTATTAGCATAATTATAGTTCAAAGAAGCTGCTTAGTGAGGCAAAAGAGAGTGCACCTGAGAAGGAAAACTGGTCATCCAGATAGGCTTCCATAAGGTGGTATATCCTTGGTGAATCCAGGGTCTGATCCTCAAGCATATGATCTGAAAATCCTGATATTTTTGGAACAATAATCATGGATCTATCTCTCAATGGTTGACTCACATTAAGTAAGAGCACAGAAATTGCTATGTGGATATATTTAAAGGGGTTGTGTGTGTGTGTGTGCATGTGAAAGAGAGAGGAGAGAGAGAGCGTGCAAGCAAGCATGTGAGGGTGGTGGGTTGGGAGAAGGGAGTGATAAGATTTACAGTGATAAGACATAATTATAGCAATATATTGCACACTTATTCTTTTCCAGTCGCTCTTGTAAATACAGTATGAGCTCACTGAAACCTCATAACAGCCCTGTGAGGTAGGTATTTATTATTCTCCATTTTAAATAGGAGGCAGTCAAGGCTCAGAAGGATGAAGTATCTTGCCCAAGACTGTCCATTAAGTCAGTGTCAGAGTTGAAATTTTAGCCTAAGCTGATTGACTCCAAAGCCCTCTGCTCTGCTGATTCTGATACAGTGTAATAACTAATTGGCAGAGACAGGATTCAAACCTAGGTCTGGTTGACTTTAGCACCCATGTTCTTAACCATTTTGACCTAAGCTTTCTCTGTTTTTTTTTCCAGTAAACTGCAAGGGAGACATGGTGTCAGAAGTTTGCTTGGGGATGTGGAATCAGAACAAATATATCAGCTAGCATTACTGAGTTTTTACAATGTGCCAGACACACCATGTTCTAAGTGCTTTACCTGGAGTGTTTCATTGAATCCTTACAAGAACTTATGAAGTAGATACTACTATTCTCCTTTTTACATACAAGAAACTGAGGGAAAACAAGGGTGGCAGATGATCCTGTTTCTTTTATCTAAGATGGCTTGAGACATTGGTATCTACTCTAGATGTAGCCTTGCCAAGAAA
The DNA here is from genome assembly GCF_023851605.1 of Tamandua tetradactyla. NCBI lineage: Eukaryota > Metazoa > Chordata > Mammalia > Pilosa > Myrmecophagidae > Tamandua > Tamandua tetradactyla. The sequence continues at coordinate 543,057 of NC_135336.1, forward strand.
ATCCTAATGTTGATTTTGGTTTTACCACCTTCTCTGGACAGAGCTACTCATGATTGCCTTGCTGACTCTCCTTTTTCTGTTCAGTCACCCATTCTCTAGAGTATGAGCTAATTGCTCCAACTAATTACATTTATTTACATTATGGTCCCATCTTCCTGATATTATTCCTAACCCACTAGAGTTTTGTATGCTCTCAAATTCTTATGTCACTTATTTGTAACAGTTTGATTTTTTGATTAACTACTTTAGGTAACTGATTCCATCCAATGTGTGGATTTTTACTAATTTCATCTTATTTCCAGGTTCTTGGGCAATAACTTGCAGTAACTTCCATACTGTACAGACTTTGGAGCCAGATGATCTAGCTTTGAATATGGCACTGCTACTTACCAGTTCTATGACCTTGGGCATTTTATGTAACCTCTCTGTTTCCTAATTTCCTAATCTCTAAAATTAGGAAACTGGTACCTATCTTGCAGGATTGTTATGATGATTAAATGAAATGATATAAGTAAACTATTTAGCATAGAACCTGGAACATAGGAAGTGCTCAATAAAAAATAATAGTTTTTATTTATTGGCCATAAATTCAACACATATTAAATTTCCATTATGTATTTTATATTAATGGAAAGAAAAAGGGCTTTGGAGTCAAACAGACTTAGATGCAATTCTAGGCATACCACTGAACTTGATAAGTAATCTCAATTTTTTGAGCCTCAGTTATTTTACCTATAAAACAAATAGCAGAGTAGTTGGCATGACCAACCACTTAATAATCAGAAACTGTTATTATCCCTAAAAACATTCATTGAGAGAATGTGCTGTATAATAAGGCAATGAAGTTCATACATTAACATTTCAATGGCAGTCACATTCATGGGATTAACAGAAAAACAGATGATTGTTTTTAGTTATGAAAAATTCTTTGTAATATTGGACATAGATTTGATGGTTTGTTTTCCTTTCTTTATTTTTTTGCATGTCCAATTGTCAGCATTGGACAGAGTTATGTGGTGGTTAGGAGAACAGACTCTCGATGCAAACTGATCTGGAGTGGTATCCTAACCCCACTACTTTCTAGCTGGGTGTCCTTGAGCAAGTTACTTTAATCTTTCTGAGCCTCAGTTTCCTCATCTGTAAATGGGACATCATAATATCTACCATTCAGGGTCCTTATTAGTATCAAAAATATATATTGCAAAGCTTTATCCATGTTTTCTTCATCATTATTGTGTTGTCTTTGCCACTTGTTCAGTCAGATCCATCTATTGTCATCCTATGTTCTCAGAATAATGAAAGAATGTATTAGGTGTCAACAAACTCTGGGCTTCCTGGTGCTTTGGAGGAACTGAGGCAGCTTCCTCAGGGTAGCTTATGAACATGCTTGGGAAGAGTCAACCAATATGGGATTACCATTTCCACTGAGTATCTCTGTTTATGACAGGGCTCTTCAGATGGAGTTTCTAAATTCCTGAAGCTTCATCAAGGTCATTCCTGCTCACAGGTAAATGGAAACAATGGCACATTGACCAAGGAAGAGAGGAGTGATCATAGTCTTCCAGCTCCATCACAGTGTGCCTTATGCAGAGACAGCTGCATGTATAATAATGGTAACAGTTGCTTCCCCATGAAGAAAGGGGAGAAGAACATCTTCTGAGAGCAAAAGCTAGGAACTGTTGCACAACAGAAAGAGGAATGAAGAACTGAATGATGGATTCACCAGATCAGGAAGATGGGAAAACCTATACATTTCTGATTCTAGGCTCAAGTTAGAGGAGGATATAAATGCCTACCCTAGGTTTATCCAAGATTTTGATGGGGTGCCCTACTATATACATCTTTCTCCTTTCTGTATCTCTTCTTCTGGGTCCCCAGACTTAGTGGTTTTCTTTCCTAGTCAAAGATAGATGGCAACAGGCTAGCTCCTATTCCCAAATTGAATATACAGCACCAGTCTTCTCTTTATCTCCCCTGAGAGCACAGTAAGGCAGTGATTGTTGCAGAAGTTGGGTGTCATCACATAAGACCCTAGAAAAAGTTCTAACTTTGGTTTTCTGAGTCTTTATCATGATACTCATTTACAGACTTAAGTGCTAAACCTATAAGATGGTAGGAATAAATGTCTATGACTTTCTAACTTGCTTTTTTCTCTAAGAAGTGGTGGGGCCTTGATATATAGTCAGTATCCATCTGCTTCTCACTCTTTCTCCCAACTCACTTGCCCTAAGACTTTGTACCACCACCTCTAGCTCTGGCCTGACAATCAGATAAGTATATGTTTTCAGGGAAGTGAGGTGTAGTGTTGATTATTTTATTTTTTAATTTTTAATTTTGATTTTATTTTATTGTATACACTTTTTTCAAAAAGAAAACTACCAATGGCCTTTGTACTTGGAGATTTAAGTGAGTCAGAAAAGTACTAGGCAGATTTTTCCTGCCTCTGAACCAATGCATTGTTTGTAAAATACAGTATGTGGAGCAGTTCACCCACTCTGCTGCCCACACCCTGGAAGGGTGGGAATCAATGTAATGAAATTGAGTAGGAAAGGGACTCAAAAGATTGTGGGTGTGTATTTGTGTGTGTATGGGTATGTAGGTGGGTGTATATATGAATGCATATATCTATATGCATATACATACCCTTTATATAAAGAGACAGATCTATTTATCTATACATATTTTATATATATATAAATATATGTGTGTATTGTATGTATATATATATATATATCTTTTTTATATATGCATGCATACATACATTCATACATACATAAATATTTGGTGATGTCTCAGAGGATTTATTGCATTTCCCAGAAATGCTTCCCCTATTTCAGAGTAGTGTGTTTCAAAAAACCACACTTTACATGGAAAATTCTTATTAAGTCACAGCCCATCACAATTATGAGAAGATTGGCTTCACTAAAGTAGACAAAAAATCTTTTCCAGAGATTGCCTGTTTAGAAAACAGACACTTGGGTTATCATAAACTTAATCTTGAACAGAGCCCTCACAACCCATTTGGTGGTAACAGGGTTGGAGTGATATTGGGAAGAGTAAAACCTTATGAATGAACAGCCTCCTTTGGAGAGAGAAAAGGATGGGAGGTAATTATAGTTTGAAAGGGCTTGCAGCCAATTTTGAGGAAATCTCATCTGGGACTCTGGGGTCATATTGGCTCCAGGTTAGAATTGATTGACATCAATACCTGGAGGAGAGAAGACTAGCTTTGGAAAGATGGGCTAAGGAGGTGTGAGGAAATAAACAATTTTATTTTATATGCCTGGATTGTTTCATTTGTTCATTGACATTTTGGCTACTAGATCTTTTCATTTGTTTTGCAAGAAAGACTTCAGAGGGCTCTGACCTGGGCCTTGAGAGGCGTTCTGTAGAAATTTCCCAGCCCTCACTGTGGCCAGTATCTGCCCAGGATAAAGAGACTACTCCTTGCTGGAAATAACTTGAGACAACCTTGCATTTCCAATTTCCCTTCTTCAGCAGTTTAAGGATGGGGATGGGAACATGATTTGCAACAGGTTAGCATTGTGTCTTCATTCAGAAATTGAGGCTTCCAGTCTCTCACACCACCTTTTGGGCTTTGTGATATTCTTGCCCAAGAAGTACCATTTCTGCAAAAATGCAACTAACTGACCAGACTTCTAGCAGGATTCTTTCTTATTTTTTTTTGAAAAGCCGCATGCACCTTAACTCATTGCAGCTTCTTAGTGTTTTTTTTTCCAGACCTCCAGAAGGCTATTTGCTCATGGCCTTTTACTATGTCATGAGAGACTGCAGACAGTCTTAGACTGCTTAATCCTAATCTGGCCCAATTTCAGAGAATCCACAATTTTCAGGGGGAAAGGAAGTCCTGGAATACTTCTCCTCTTGCCCAGACACTTCTTACATAAACCAAAGGAGGATGACAAGAGTGCATACCTAGCCAGATTTAAACAGAAACAAAGTGTGGCAAACCTCCTCTTTGAAATCAGCTTCCCTAATTTGGTTCTCCATTTTAATGGACCTGTTCAGCATTTCACACCATAAAGATTAGGATTTCTATATCCAGCAGGGGAAGGAATTAGTAATAAATTCATATGGCTTGGAAATTTCTTTCTGAAGCCACAGAGGAATGAATCCTTTAGAGCTCTAAAAGTAACTAAATCACTGGGCTGTATTATATTTTCTAGTACTTACTAAATAGTAAGATTTTTTTTCAGTTGCTATTTCTATGCATCTTTAATCTATTTGACAAAATCAAATGACAGTATTGTTAATTCTCACAGCATTAAGAACATTTTTTTATTTTGTAGGCATTTACTATAAGATGTAAAATTGCTGCTTTGATAGGGTGATTCCAGCTTTCCTTCCGCAGAGCACCACTTTCCCCTAGACTGGTCCAAGGTGAAACAAATGGCCTACCTCCAATCTTTTGTTTGATTCTGCACTTTGAGTTTGGAAAGTTACAAGAAAGAACAGTAAAGGGCCATAATCCTGTATTTTAACTTATTTGCTAAAATACCCAACTTGAAACAAAAATCAGAAACACTAATGTTTGTTACTGGCAGAAGAACTTTCTCTGATTGGAGAACAAATTGGAGAAGGCTAGGGTCTGATCTTTGTCGGGAGTACAATTTGAAGAGTCTGTCATTCTTCATTAATGGTTCCATTTCTGTGATATGGACTCTCTTGAACAATGACATGTGAGAACCCCCAGAAATGACCGCTTTGCCTCACAGGACCACAAACAAAAGCACTCTGGGTATAAGTATAGCCATTTACCCCCAAGGGCTCCCAGTTCTTGATTTCTGCTAGTGTATCTTGGGGTCAGCCTATAACTCCCACCCAAGGGCTGCCAAACAGCGGCTCACTTGCATCATTTTCATTCTGAGCCCATAGGATTTGGGGTAGACTTTAAAGCCGAAGAAGTTTCACTTGATATGGCTAGTGATATTTGCTTTTTGTCACCATCTTGATTTTTTTTCTTTTTTGGCATAGTTGGCCAAATCACACTAACTCTTGATCAATGAGAAAAACAGCTGGACAAGGCATTTAGGGTGGATGGCTAAGATGGAAGATGGGAGGAGGAAATTTTATGCAGGGTAGAAGGAATGAGGTGGTAACTTGTTTACTTATGGTGAGCCAGTCCTTTGGAACCTTAGAAGCTTCTGTGGCTATGTCAGTGCTACCATTTCAGCCTCTAAGACCCACTTCCTTCCTTTGAAATGACAATACAAGAAGTCCCCAATTTAAAGTAGTTAGTATAATTCTGCTAAGGTTTAATCATTATCCTTATTCACTTCCTGATAGGTATTTCTTAAATGTACCAGGGGTTGGTGTGCATGAGGGGAGCAGTTTTCACTGTTCCATTGTGTGTCATCTTATATTTTTCTCCCTCCTGTATCTTTGGCCTCTTATTTGACTTTCTGTTTTCTTTACCCTTGGCCTATTGCAGTAGTCTTCTGGTGCAGACAGAGTTCAGTGCACCTATTCCCCTATTCTTACTAATTATCTTCAGTATTGTCACAGTTATTTTGATGTTCTGTTAAGACAATTTCATTTTTTTAAAAAATCATCTTTTTCAAATTAAAAGCAAAAAATACCCTTTTTGCTAGGGTGCCCATTTCAGATTTTGACATTGCCCCTGTACTTTTATAGATGCTCTTTTTGTCCATGTTGATAGTAACTAATGACTAGTGAAGTTTCATGTAAATGAAGCAAATGAAATATTTCAGATTTTATGAATCTCTCATAACCTTGCCAAATCTTCATTTTAATTACTTCTCAGAAGGCACTTCCCCTCCTGCCTTTTATTTCAATTCTTTTCATTTTTATAATAACACACTAGATACAGAAACTTTAACTTCAAAGAGTCAGTGATTTTTAGTGTTCCCTGATAAATGATGTTATTGGTAAAAGTTACAAATTCTTTCACTTTTTTCCTATGTTAATTATTTCTTCTCCTGTACTCTTGACAGTGTGTTTAGTGGATGGATAGTATATATTTCTCTTTCCCACTCCCAGATACCAAACTCCTTGCCTTTTTGGCCCACCTCACCACAAAAGCTCCATAGTTTATTAATGTAAGTTTGAATGGATGCTTCTTTGGGGAAACTGCAGGAATTAATGGAAGTGTTTCAGAAAGGAATGGGAATGTCTCAGGAATGTCTTTGTTCTGTGATGGAAATTGGTTTGTTGTTCTGTTATTGCTGATGGAAAGAAACTTACAGCACTTAACAAAAGTCTATTCTTTTAGTAAAAAAATTATGAAATAATTTTGGGTGTGTGAAGCTTGATTTCTTCTTCTATCTCTGGATCCCTTTCTGCAAATGGGAAGTATACCTGTCTCAATTCAGAAGTTTTGTGCAGAGACATAGGGGCTGATTACTAGTTGAATATCATGGCATCCTTCACATCCACACCAAGAATCAGCTCATTTCAGTTCTTTGTGTTTTTTTCCCTCATCCCTGCCTAGGGATCCCTACACAGACTCATCACAGTCTCTAGAGCACTTTTTTTGCATTTCTGTTTCTGTCTCTAGATTAAACTTGAGAGCAGTGACTGTGTTTGACCATCACTGTGTTTTTGGCACCTACTGCACAGTGGATGCTTAGTAACTAAATGTTTGATGAGTAAAACAAGGGCAGATAAAACATCTGTAAAAATGTTCTCTGGTACAAAGCAGATTGTCAACTTTCCAGGCAGAGACTATATTTATGGTAAAAACAAAGGAAAATTGGGAATGAGCATTTAGTCCTGAATAGTGTTCATTTAAATGTTTTTATAAATTTGGGCTCTGAAAAAAAAGGACTCAGTCACCTTTGAGTAGTAAAGGGATCCTTGCAGCAGAGACTGAAACCAGAACTCTAGGGGGTTCTTCTTACCTTAATTATGTGGAATGACACTAGCTGAACTTGTCCCCTCCAACTACTCTGCATTGTGTTTACAGATTATAAAAAGAAATGGCTGAGCCTAAAATGAACATTTAGCTGTTGCTGAAGCTAGTAAACACTTTATGCTTAAATGAAAACTATTATTTGTAACATTCTTTGTTTTACATAGGTTCATTATGGCTGCAGATGTCTTTTCCTAACCTTTGATCTTTGCTGTGGTTATTGGGACCCAGATAATGTAATGGTAGGAAAACACTGGCATTTGGCTTTTAAGAGTTACCATTTTTTAAGGGCCTGTTAGGCATCAGGCATAGAACTAGGCTCTTGTACATTATGTCTAATATTTAAACAACTCTCCCAGGTGAGTACTATCCCCATTTTACATATAAACAAACCAAATAAGAGATGCCTAATTTCCCACACAGCTAGTAAGTGATAAAGACCAGCTTTCTAAATTGAAGTCTGTTTTGATTTAGTACCTAACATTTGTGTTTGTCTGCTCAGCATTCCTTCTTCTTTATGTTAATCAAGAAGTTTTTCCCTTTTGTGAATTGCTTCTTCCTATCTTAGGGTAGAGGTGGGGTTGACCATTAGTCACATAGCTTTACCTCCCCTGGCACAGGGATAGATATGACCCAAGCAGGGCCAATCATAGTATTTTTTCATGGACTGAGGGCAAAAGGGACAAAGAATGAAAATATCTCTTCTGAGATCACAAGGATTAGGAATAATATGAATGTGAAACATTGCCTCCTACTTTTATCTTCTACAACTAAGATGTTATTTGTGTGTGAGAAATGTGGAAATTATGTGGTCATTAATTAGGAGCTGATACAGGACAGCAATTTACTGAGAACATACTATGTGCCAGAGAGAGTTCTAGATACTTTATATTCATTTCATTCTATGTTTTCAGTCTTTATACATTTAAAAATTCTAACTCTAGAAAAGGGGAGTTTATCAGTCAGGATAGACAAGGATTTGCTGCAATAAAAAACCCAAATCTCAGTAACTTAACAAAGGTATATTTCTTGCTCACATTGTGTGCCTGACAAGGGTTGACAGGGGAGCTCTGTTAATCCATTGTCACTTGGGAACTCAAACTAACAGAAGCCCCATCACCGAATGAGGGGGTGGGGGCATGTAACCAAAATGCACATTGGCTCTTAAAGCTTAAAGTGGCACACATCATTTCTCTTTTCATTGCCCAAAACAAGTCAGGCAGTCGCATCTATTGCATAGAAGTGGGAGAGTACAATTTTACTGTGTGACTGGAAAGGGGAAGAGTGGATAGGTTTGGTAAGATGCAGTAATAGCAAACCAAGGAGAAATGACCCATTTCAGGCTAGACATGATTTATATCACTTTTTGATTGCTTGTCATTACACTTGAATCATTAAATGTAAAATTTAGAATGGAATAGTGAAACATTCATTCCCATGCCAGCATTAGTGTAGGGTTTATCTGCATATGGGTAGAGGTGAATATAATCTGGTGGTAATACAAACATTGAGTTTAGTTCCCCTTAGCCTACCCTGTAGGGTGCTAGGATTAAAGACACAGTGTGTATAAAGTGCCTGGCATGTAATACAGCCCTGAAAAATATTAGCTGTTGTTATGGGTTTGGAGGGAGATGGTAGTAGATGAAAAGCTTGTCTACAATCCCAGTAATGACTTCTTCATAGCACATTCCTTTCCATTGTATAATCTGGCATCAGCTCTCTCCAGGCAAGTATGGCTGCTTCCAAAGGTGACCAGTATGCACCCAACCACCATATCCAGGCTTTTCAAACAGGCTTCATCTTCATAAGGACTTCCATAGTATTTGACACTGAAACACACCCTTTTCCTGAAATCCTCTGGTTTCCCCGTACTTCTCTCCAGTTTCTCTTTCCTTTTTGATCACTTTAAGAAGTATTTTGAAGACAAGATTGTGGGAAGATAGCATAGTAGGGATTCTTAGGACTCAGTCCTTACACTGAAACAGCCATTGAACAAGGAAGGAACTGTCTCAAGCAAACTATTTTGAAACTCCAGAGGCCAGAAGAACACTGTGCAGCATCCAGGGAAAAGCAGAAGGAAGAGGCTTATAAATTATGGTAAAAACAGTAAGTACCAGCACCCATCACCTACTCTCATGGCAGGTCACCATGGGGCCAGCCCCTAGCTAACTCGCTAGTGACAGAAAGAGACATAAAATCTTCTCCCCCAAGAATAGGGTGGTGGCAGTGTAGATGTAAAGATGCTGCACATCCTCAGGGCTGTGGAAGACATTTAGTTGAAAGGCTGCATTTGCTGGGCAGATCAGAAAAGCTCAGGTGTGGGAAGCCATCAGAGCAGCCGTTGCCACCTTCCTGATCCCATTATGAGGACACTTTGGAGTGGGTCTGCACCCTCTTCATAGGTCCCTAGCTATGTTTGGCTTGAAAAGAGTGACTTGGGAAAGTCCTCTCCAGTGTGGTCTTCTCTTGGAATTTGCCCTCCAGGCAAGAGCAGCTTGAGACAATGAAAGGAGTGAAAAAATGCTATGAAAGTGAACAATCTTGACAAAGCCCTGCCAGCATCAAACACTGAGAAGAGGGATGTCTGTCTCTTGGGAAACAGACGGGACAACCAAACTCTGGTAAACAGGAGAATCCCAAAACAAGAAACAAGCAAAAGCCCAGGACAAGACAGAGACCTAGAAAGACAGGGAAACCTGCACACTGCATTCATCTTGGGCAGATGAAACTGATAGGAGGGCCAAAGCTCAAGAAAATCACTGTCTTGTCACTAGTTGGTTATAAAACCAAAAAAAAAGACATCCCAGGGAGTAAATCCCAGAGTTAATATTTAAGAAATATTAAAATATTCAAAGAGTACAAAACAAACAAAGAAATAGGAAATGATGGCCCATCCAAAGGAAGAGGATAAAACCCAGAAAGCAACAATGAAAAAGATGAGAATGTAGATATATTGAACAAAGCCTTAAAAAAAATCTTAAAAATGCTTGAGGAGATGAAGGAAAACACTAAGAAAGAGCTAAAGATATCAGGAAAACAAAGAATGAGCTATATGAGAGTCTTAGTAGAAAAAAAGAAATTTTAAAAAGGAACCTAACAAAACTACTGGAGTTGAAGGACAAAATAATTGAAATGAAAAATGCCACAGGGGTTGCAAGAACAGACTGGAGTTGGCAGAAGGAAGAATCAGTGAATTTGCAGACAAGACACATGAAATAAGTCAGGTTGAGGAGCAGAAAGAAAAAAGAAATATTAAAAGTGAAAATAGCCTAATGAATCTCTGGGACACCATCAACTGCACCAATATATGCATCATAGGAATCCCAGAAGAAGAAAAAAAGAAAGGGGCAAAAGGAATATTCAAAGAAATAATAACTGATAACTTCCCAAACTTACCAAAAGATGTGAATATGCACATCCTAGAAGCTCAGAGAACACCAAACAGGATAAACAGGAAGGAAAATATACCCAGTGATTATATACTGATCACACTGCCGAATGCAAAGGACAAGGAGAGAGCTCTGAAAGCTGCAAGAGAAAAGTAATGTGTTTCATACAAAGGAATCCAAATAGACAGCGTGCCAATTTCTCATGAGAAACTGTGGAGGCAAGAAGGAAGTGGGTTGAAATACTTATAGTGGTGAAAGGAAGCAATTGTCAGCCAAGAATTTTATGTACAGCAAGACTTTCTTGCAAAAATAAGAGAGAGATTTAAGATGTCCCTGATAAACAAAAGCTGAGAGAGTTTATCGCCAGCAGAAATGCACTGCAAGCAATGTTAAAGGTAGTTCTTCAGACTGAAAGGAAAAGCATTAAAAAATGAAGATCATTGGTTAAGGTAACCATTTGGGCAATTAATTATACATGCAAGTAATATTGGAACATATTGTTTGTTATGTGACTCTGATTCTTACCTCCTATAGGTGCTAAAATGCAAATACATAAAAAGTAAAGGTAAGTCTATTTGGGGGGATGTACAATGTACAAAGATATAAGTATGAAACAATGGTGGAGGACGAGGGGTATAGGAAAATTATAGGTGCATGCTATTAAAGATAAGTTGGAATCAAAAGAAATTGTTATATATTTAGTAGGTTAAAATTATCCCCATTGTAACCAGAAAGAAAATAAATAAAAATATATGCAGTTTAAAATGAGAAAACACTCAATATGGTACAACACAAAAAAAATCAAAAAAGTATAAAAGTATGCATTAACAGCAGTGTGGGGGGAGAAAGTATAAGACATTTAAGGCTCAATAGCAAAACATCAGAAGAAAGTCCTGTATTGTCAGAAGTGACTTTAAATGTAAATGGATTAAAGTCCCAATCAAAACGCAGAGATTTTCAGAATAGATAAAAATAGCATGACCCATCTATATATGCTGCCTGCAAGAGACTTACCATAAATTCAAAGATACAAGTCAGTTGAGGGTGAAAGTATAGAAAAAATATATAAGCCATGCAAGTAGTAACAAAAGAGAGCTGGGGTAGCTATACTAACATCGGGTAAAATAGACTTTAAGTCAAAAGCAATTATGAGGGGCAAAATGGTTGCTACATACTGTTAAGAAAGGACAATTCAACAAGAAAATGTAACAATTATAAATATTTATACACCTAACAGCAGAGCCCCAAAATATATGAAGCAAATCCTGACAGATTTGGAGGGAAATTTTGACAGTTCTACCATAATAGTGGAGACTTTACTACAGCACTCTCAATAATGGGTAGAACATCTAGTCAGAAGAGCAGTAAGGAATTACAAGATTTGAATGATACTCTAAACCAGGTAACCTAACAGACACATATAGAACACTACAACCCAACAAAAATAGAATACGCATTCTTCTCAAGTGCCCAGGCATCATTTTCCAGGATAGAACATATGTTGTGTCACAAAATAAGCCTCAATAAATAGAAAAATATTGAAGTCATACTACATAGATTCTGCATTCACAGCAGAATGATGCTAGAAATCAACAACAGAGGAAGAAATGGAAATTTCACAAGTATGTGGAAATTAAATAACATATTCTTAAACAGCAAATGGATTAAAGAGGAAATCAAAAGTAAAAACAAAATACTTATTCTAAAATCATACACATATTGCCCCTTGCATTCTTGTCCTTTGCAGAGTGTTACCTCTCTGGACAGCCACCACCCTGGACCCTCTCCTGTTCATAAATCCTAATAAATCTATGTCTACTTTTAAAAAAAGAGGAAATTAGCAGTGAAATTAGGAAATAACTTGAGATGAAGGAAAATGAAAATACAACATACCAAAACTTACGGAATTCCACGAAAGCAGTGCTGAAAGGGAAATTTTTAGCTCTGAACTCTTACATGAAAATAGAAGATGTAAAATCAGAGACCTAACCTCAAAACTGAAGAACAAGTAAAAGAATGGCAAAGTTAAAGTAGAAAGAAGGAAGTAGCAAAGATAACAGTAGAAATAAATTAAATAGAAAATTTTAAAATGATAGACATAATTAACAAAGCCAAAAGATGGTTCTTTGAAAAAAAAAAAGATCAGTAAAATACAAACCTTTAACTACACTGACAAAAAGAGAGAGAGGATACAATTAATGAAACACAGAAATGAAAATCTGACCCTACTGAACTAAAAAGTAGGATAGAGGATATTATAAGCAATTGTATGTCAATAAATAAGATCACCTAGATAAACAGGCAGATTCTTAAAAACTACAAACAACCTACATTAACTGAAGAAATCTCAAATAGCAAATAACTAGTAAAGAGAGTGACTAAGGAATCAAAATCTCCCAACAAATACAAGCACAGGAGAAAAAGACTTCACAGGAGAATTCTACCAAACATTACAAGAAGACTTAACTCCAATTTTGCTCAAACTCTTCAAAAAACTGAAGAGGGGGGAATATTTATTAATTCATTTTATGATGCCAACATCACCCTCATACCAAAGGCTGAAAAAGATAGTGCAAGAAAAGAAACTATAGACCAATGTCTTCATGAATATAGATTCAAATATCTCAACAAATTATTAACAAGTCACATTGAACAGCATATTAAAATAATTTTACACCATGACCAACTGGGATGTATCCTTTGTATGCTGTTGGTTCAACATAAGAAAAGCAATTAATGTAATATACCACATTAAAAGAAAGAAGGGAAAAATGATCATCTAAATTGATGCAGAAAACGCATTTGACAAAATCTAGTACACCTTCATTTTTCCCTCTGTTTAAAAGGCAGTTTTATTGATATATATTCATATGCCATACAATCCATCCAAAGTGTACAATCAGTGGCTTTTAGTTTATTTACAAAGTTGTGTATTCATCAGCACAATCAATTTTAGAACATTTTCATTACTCCAAAAAGAAAAACCCCATACCCCCATTTAGCAGTCATCTCTGAATCTCTCTCACCTTCCCCAGACCTATATAACCACTACTCAATTTTTTCTCTATAAATTTATTTATATTTACATTTTATATAAATGGAATCTTACAATATGTAGTACTTTATGTCTGGTTTCTTTCACTTAGCATAAAGTTTTATTTAGTTCTTTTTTTAATTAGAGAAGTTGTAGGTTTACAGAAAACTCACATAAATAATGCAACCATTCCTATATACCCCCCTATTGTTAACACAGTATTTATTAGTGTGATACCTTTGTTACAATTAATGAAAGAATATTAAAATAGTACTATTAATTGTAGTCCATAGTTTACAGTAGGTGTATTTTTCCCCACATACCACCCTATTATTAACACCTTGTATTAGTTTTGTACATTTGTTATAAAATCATAAGAGAATATTCTCATATTATTAACTTGAGCCCATTGTCCACAAGGGGTTCACTGTGTTATACAGTCTGATGTTTTAACTTCTAACTTTCATTCTAGTAATTCTGTTACTAGAATGCCCTTTCAACCTGTTCCACACATAATACAGAACTGTTAATTACACTCACAATAATGTGCTACCATCAAAACCACCCATTTCCAAAGTACACTCAACCTAAATAAAAATTCTGTATAAATTAAGCATCAGCCCCCCATTCTCTACACCCAATCTATCCCCTTGAAACCTGGGTTGTAGCTTCTAACTCTGAGTTTGCTTACTATAATTGGTTCATATCAGTGAGATCATGCAATATTTGTCCTGTTGTCCTGGCTTATTTCATGAGAAGCCAGACATAAATCCCATTTGATTATGGTGTATAATTCACTTGATATGCTGTTGGATGTGGTTTGATAGTATTTTATTAAGGATATTTGCATCTATATTATAATGTCATCAGAGTTCACCCATGTTCTCCCCTGCATCAGGACTTCATTCATTTTCACAACTGAATAATATTTCATCATATGTATATACCACATTTTGTTTATCCATCCATAAGTTGATGCATACTTGGGTTGCTTTCATATTTTAGCAATTGGGAATAATGCCACTATGAACATCAGTGTGCAAATAACTGTTTGAGCCCTTGCTTTCAATTCTTATGGTATACAATAGTAGCAGGATTGCTGGATCATATGATAATTCTGTATTTAGCTCCTGAGGAACTGCCAACTGTCTTCCACATGGGCTGCACCATTTTACATTGCCAGCAGCAATGAATGAATTGTCATAGTTCTCTGCATCTTCTCCAACACTTGTAAATTTCAGTTTTTTTAAATAATAGCCATTCCAGTGTGTGTGAAATGATATCTCATTGTGGTTTTGATTTGAATTTCCCTAATAAAGAATGAAGTTGACTATCTTTTCAAGTGCTTTTTAGTCATTTATATATCCTCTTTGGAGAAAAGTCTATTTAAGTATTTTGACCATTTGTAAATTGGTTTGTTTGTCTTTTTATTGTTGAGTTTTAGGATTTATTTATTTTATCCTGGGCTTTTCTTTGTTGGGAGGTTTTTGATGACTGATTCAGTCTCTTTCCCTGTAATTGATCTGTTGAGGTCTTCTATTTTTTATAGAATAAGTATAGATAGTTAATGTGTTTATAGATGTATACATTTCATCTAGATTCTCTAATTTGTTGGCATACAGTTGTTCATAGTATCCTCTTATAATTTTTTCTATTTCTGTGTTGTCCATAGTAACATCCTCCCTCTCATTTCTGGTTTTATTTGTGTCATCTCTCTTTTTTTCCCTTTGTCAGTCCAGCTCAGGGTTTATCCATTTTGTTGTTCTTTCCAAAGAAGCAAATTTGCTTTTGTTAATTCTCTCTGTTGTTTATTTATTGTCAATTCCATTTATTTCTGCTCTAATCTTTGTTATTTTGTTCCTTATGCTTGCTTTGGGTTTAGTTTGTGGTTCTTTGTCTTGTTCCTCCAAGTGGGCAATTAGGTACTGATTTTTAGCTCTTCCTTTTTTTTTTAAATGTAAGCATTTAGGGCTGTAAATTTCTCTCTCAGCACTGCCTTCAGTACATTCCATAAGTTTTTATATGCTGTGTTCTTTTTTTCATTCATCTGAAGATATTTACTGATTTTCCTTGTATTTTCTTATTGACCCACTGATTGTTTAGGAGAATGTTATTTAACTTCCATATATTTGTGTTTTCCAGTTCTTTACCTGTTATTTATTTTCAGCTTCATTCCATTATGGTCAGAGTAGGTCTTTGTATGATTACAGTCTTTTTAAATAGATTGAGACTTGTTTTGCAGCACTGCTTCTAAAGGAAACACTTAGAAAAATAGAAATAGAAGGAAATTTCCTTGTCATGATAAAGGACATATATGAAAAACACACAGCTAACATCATACTAAATGGTGGAATACTGAAAACTTCCCCTCTAAGATCAGGAGTAAGACATGGATGCCCACTATCACCACGGCTACTCAACATTGTACTGGAAGTTCTTACCAGAGTAATTAGGCAAGAAAAAGAAATAATAAGCAACCAAACTGGAAAGGAAGAAGTAAATCTTTCCATATTTGCAGATGCTGTGGTCCTATCATATCATCCTACAGAAAATCCTGAACAATTTACAACAAATCACCTAGAGTTAATAAATCAAAGTGGTGGGATGAAATATCAATAACCAAAAATTAGTAGTGTTTCTGTCACAGGCAATTAACAAATGTAAGAAGAAATCAAGAAAAAAACCTCCACTCAAAATAGTAACTAAAATAATCAAATACCAAAGGACTTCCGGGAAGATGGCTGAATAGAGTAGCTCAAGATTAGCCCTGCTCCATGGAAAAGTTAGAGAAGGGACAGGAGGACAACTGAGGCAGCGAGTTGGCAGTTTGGTTGACCTGGAAAAGCCTTCTGCACCACATGTGGCACCCTGGTTACAGAGGCCGAGGAACTGAGAGGCTGAAACCTGGAGCCTGGCATGGAGGCACGGAGCTGCAAAGCCTGCGGGAATGCACAGATGGGAGCTGGGACTAAGAAGTAAGCCAGGGGGCGGGCCGCGGTGGCTCAGCGGGCAAAGTGCTTGCCTGCTATGCCGGAGGACCTCGGTTCGATTCCCGGCCCCAGCCCATGTAACAAAAAACGGAAAAACAAAATACAATAAAACAAGAAAATGTTTAAAGATGTTTCCCTTTCTTCCTTCCTTCCTTCCTTCTATCCTTCCTTCCTTCTCTCTGTCTAAAAAAAAAAAAAAAAAAAAAAAGAAGTAAGCCAGGCCACATTCCTTGGGTGGGCTACCCTCACCAGCACAGCCCTGTGACTCATGACTCACCCCACACCCCACATACCTGAACCCCATCACCCGTTCCCATTCCCCATGCTCCAAACGCCCCACAAGCCCCCATTGCACGTACCTGACCCACACTCCCACCCCAAGTACAGCCCAACTCACCTCTCCTGCACCCCTCCTGAGCACTACCTCCCCCTACCTGTTCCCTGAAAGCTGTTCCCAGCGCAAGAAGGGTACAGGCACTAACTTCCATACCTAAGCTACCACTGCCCTCCCCTGCCATAGTATCACACAGCCTCACACTGCCCCGCCTGAGCTCTGCACATCTGTTTATGGCACTCTGAGTCCCAGGCAGGCACATAGGCCCCCAGGCATGTCATTCACCTCTGGGAATCACACTTTACATCAATCCTAGAACCACACATGCACCGGCCCTTAACCATGCTTCCCAGCTCTGAGAAAGTGCTTACCTGTGCAGCCGCATCACATCTACCCCCAATCAATAAAGGCATAACACCAACCTGCTGCCATGGCTCTACTCATGCACATAAAGGGCCCTGTGCCTTAAACTAGTGCACACCAGGGTTCTGCCCCCCAGACTGGTGTACCCACACAGCTACATCCTCCTTGACCACTGGGTACCCACATTCACAAGCATCAGCGTACCATCCCCAACTTGCACCTATATCTGCCCTAAAACAAATCACCGCACTGAGTGCTGCACACCGTGCCCTGCTCCCTACTGTACAACCATCCCACAAACACAAGGCCTTAGACTACTAAAAGAAATCAACTCCCAAAGTAAATCAATCAAGATATTTACATGCCACGAAGACAGCAGAAGATCACTAAGCACATCACAATGCAGACAGACATAGCCCTGCCTAATGACCAAGTTAAAACACCAAAGGAGACACAAACATTGGAACAACTAATCAAAGATGTTCATACATCTCTACTTAATAAGTGGGATAGAAAGTGACATAAAGGACATCAAGAAGACAGTAGAAGAGCATAAAGACCAATTTGAAAGAATAAATAGAAAAATAGATATCACAGACATTAAAGACTCTGTTGACCAAATAAAAAACATACTAGAGGCACATAACACCAGATTTGAAGAGACCGAACAAAGAGTGAGTGAGGACAGGATACTTGACTTCGAAAACTCAAAATGGCAAATGGCAAAAAGGATGGAAAAAATTGAATGGGAACTCAGGAAAATAATAGGCAAAACAAAGCATGCAAATATAAGAATCATTGGTGTCCCAGAAGAAGAAAGGAGCAAAGGGCTAGGAAGAGTAGTTGAGGATATATTGGGGGAAAACATCCTAAGCCTCATAAAGGACATAAATATGCAAGTCAAAGAAGCCCAATGAACTCCAAACAGGATAAATCCAAATAGGCCTCCCCTACATGCATACTAATCAGTCCGTCAAACATAGAAGAGAAGTAGAAAATCCTGAAAGTGGTAAGAGAAAAACAAACTACTGCATACAAGGAAATCAAATAAGAATGAGTTCAGACTACTCAACTAGCAACTTGGAGGTGAGAAGGCAGCGGTATGATATATTCAAGATCCTGAAGGAGAAAGACTTCCAGCGAAGAATTCTGTACCCAGCCAAATTGTTTGTCAAAACAGAGAGAGATTAAAGTTTTCACAGACAAAGAGGTCCTGAAAGAAGTTGTCAACAAGAGACAAGCCCTACAAGAAATGCTAAAAGGAGTTCTACTGGTTGAAAAACAAAAGACTGGAGGAGGGCACATAATTGAAGAGTACCACTTAGTATTATTTAAAGAAAACAAAAAGAAAGAGGGGAAATAATATATAGATCTGACAAACAAAACAAAAAAGATAAGATGGTGGAATCAAGTAACACATCTTCAGTAATAACACTCTTAATGGACAAAATTAACCAATTAAAAACATGCAGATTGGCAGAATGGATTAAGAAACATAATCTAACTATATGCTATTTACAAGAGATTCATCTTAGACACAAGGATACAAATACATTGAAAGTGAAAGGATGGAAACAGATTTCCCACACAAGTTGTAGCCAAAGGAAAGCAGAAGTAGCTATGTTAATATTGGACAAAATAGACTTTAAATGTAGACACCATAAGAGACAAAGAAGGACACTAATTAAATACTAATTAAAGGGTCAATTCACCAAGAAGATATAACAATCATAAATGTTTATGCTCCCAATCAAGGAGTTCCAAAGTACATCAGAAAGAAATTGACAAAACTGAACGGAGTGATAGATGTTTCAACAATAATAGTAGGAGACTTCAATACACCACTCTCCTCTATAGGCAGAACAGCCAGACATAAAATCAACAAGGAAATAGAGAAGTTAAATAACTTAATAAATGAATTAGAACTAACATGCTTATATAGGTCATTGCACCTCAAAGCCCAACGTCATGCAATCCTCTCTAGTGCTCATGGAATATTCTCCAGGATAGATCATATGCTGGGGCACAAAACAAGTCTTTATAAATTTAAAAACATTGAAATTATTCAAAACTCTTTCTCTGACCACATGGGATGATGCTGGACCTCAATAACCACCTAAGAATGAGAACATTCACAAATATATGGAGATTAAATAACACACTCTTAAACTACCAGTGAGTCAAAGAAAAAATTGCTAGAGAAATCAGTAGCCACCTGGAGATGATTGAAAATGAGAACACAACTTATCATAACTTATGGGATGTGGCAGACTGTGCTGCAAGGGAAACTTATTGCCCTAAATGCCTATATTAAAAAATGAGAAATAGCAAAAATCAAGGACCTAACAGCACACCTGGAGGAACTTGAGAAATAACAGCAAACTAACCCCAAAGCAAATAGAAGAAGAGAAATAATAAAGATTAAAGTGGAGACAAATGAACGAGAGAACAAAAGAACAACAGAAAGAATCAATAAAACCAAAAGATGGTTCTTTGAAAAAAATCAATTAAATTGATGGGCCACTAGGAAGACTGAGAAAGAGAAAGAGAGAGAGGATGCAAATAAACAAAATGAGAAATGAGAAGGTATGCATTACCAGACCCTGAGGAAATAAATCCTAAGAGGATACTATGGACAACAATATGCCAACAAACTAGACAACTTAGATGAAAAGGACAAATTCCTGGAGACACACAAACAAGCTACACTGACTCAGGAAGAAATAGAAGATCTCACAAACCAATCACAAGTAAAGAGATTCAGTCACCAAAAATCTTCCTACAGATAGACCATATGCTGGGTCATAAAGCAATTCTCAATAAATTTAATAATATTGAAATCATAAAAAATATTTCTCAGATCATAAAAGAATGAGGTTGGAAATCAATAACAGCCAGAGTGCCAGAAAATTCACAAATATGTGGAGGCTCAACAACACACTCTTTGTTTTCATTTTTATTTTATTTTATTTTATTTTTTAAATACCAAAAAAACCCACCAAACAGACGCAAACATTCCTACTGTGATCATTCTGTTCTACATATATACTTAGTAATTCACAATATCATCACATAGTTACATATTCATCATCATGATCATTTCTTGGAACATTTGCATCTATTCAGAAAAACAAATAAAATGAAAACAGAAAAAAAAATTATACATACCATACCCCTTACCCTTCCCTTTCATTGATCACTAGCATTTCAAACTAATTTTAACACTTGCTCCCCCTATTATTTGTTTTTATTCCACATGTTCTACTCCTCTGTTGACAAGGTAGATAAAAGGAGCATCAGACACAAGGTTATGACAATCACGCAGTCACATTGTGAAAGCTATATCATTATACAATCATCTTCAAGAAACATGGCTACTGGAACACACCTCTACATTTTCAGGCAGATCCCTCCAGCCTCTCCATTACATCTTGAATAACAAGGTGATATCTACTTAATGCATAAGAATAACCTCCAGGATAACCTCTCAACTCTGTTTGGAATCTGTCAGCCATTGATACTTTGTCTCATTTCACTCGTCCCCCTTTTGGTCGAGAAGGTTTTCTCAATCTCTTGATGCTGAGTCTCAGCTCATTCTAGGGCTTTTATCAATCCCTTGATGCTGAGTATCAGCTCATTCTAGGATTTCTGTCCCATGTTGCCAGGAAGGTCCACACCCCTGGGAGTCTCATCCCACATAGACAGGGGGAGGGTGGTGAGTTTGCTTTTGTGTTGACTGGAGAGAGAGGCCACCTCTGAGAAACAAAAGAGGTTCTCTTGGGGGTGACTCTTAAGCCTAGTATTAAGGAGGCTTGATCTATCCTTTGTGGGGTTGTTTCATATGAACAAACCCCAAGACTGGGGGCACAGCCTGTAGCTTTGGTTGTCCACACTGCTTGTGAGAATATCAAGAATTCAACTTGGGGAAGTTGAATTTTCCCCCTTTCCCACCATTCCCCAAAGGGGACTTTGGAAATACTTTTTTATTCACTGCTCAAATCATTCTGGGATTTATCGGTCATTACTCTGGACAAACCAACAAAATCTCAGGTTCCATGATGATGAAATGGACAACTTCCTAGAAAGGCATGAAAAACCAACTTTGACTTGAGAAGAAATAGACGACCTCTACAAACCAATCACAAGTAGATAAATTGAATCAGTCATTAAGAAGTTCCCCAAAAAGAAAAGTCCAGGACCAGATGGCTTCACATGTGAATTCTATCAAACATTCTAGAAAGAATTAGTACCAATCCTGCTCAAACTCTTCAAAAAAATTGAAGCAGAGGGAAAGCTACCTAACTCATTCTACAAAGCCAACATCACCCTCATACCAAAGCCAGACAAAGATATTATAAAAAAAGAAAACACAGACGAATCTCTCTAATGAATATAGATGCAAAAATCCTCAACAAAATTCAAGCACATCGAATTCAGCAAAACATTAAAAGAAGTATGCATCATGACCAATTAGGATTCATCCCAGGTCTGCAAGGATGGTTCAACATAAGAAAATCAATTAATGTAATACACTATATCAACAAATCAAAGCATAAAAACCACATGATCATCTCAATTGATGCAGAAAAGGCATTTGACAAAATTCAACACCCTTTCCTGTTTCCTTTGAAACACTTCAAAGGATAGGAATAGAAGGGAACTTCCTCAAAATGATAAAAGGAATATATGAAAACCCACAGCTAACATCATCCCAAAGGAGAGAAAAACTGAAAAGTTTCCCCCTAAGATCAGGAACAAGACAAGGATGTCCACTATCACCACTGTTATTCAACATTGTGTTGAAAGTTCTAACCAGAGCAATTAGACAAGAAAAAGAAATACAAGGCATCAAAATTGGAAAGGAAGAAATAAAATTCTCACTGTTTGCAGATGACATAATATTATATGACAAAAACCCCGAAAAATCCACAACAAAACCACTAGAGTTAATAAACGAGTACAGCCAAGTGGCAGGTTACAAGACCAACACTCAAAAATCTGTAGTGTTTCTATACACTAGTAATGAACAATCTGAGGGACAAATCAAGAAAAGAATTCCATTTACAACTGCAACCAAAAGAATAAAATATTTAGGAATAAATTTAACTAAAGAGACAAAAGACCTATACAAAGAAAACTACAAGAAATTGTTAAAAGAAATCACAGAAGACCTAAATAGATGGAAGGGCATATCGTGTTCATGGATTGGAAGACTAAATATAGTTAAGATGTCAATTCTACCTAAATTGATTTACAGATTCAATGCAATACCAATTAAAATCCCAACAACTTACTTTTCAGAAATAGAAAAACCAATAAGCAAATTTATCTGGAAGGGCAGGGTGCCCCAAATAGCTAAAAGTATCCAGAGGGAAAAAAATGAAGTCAGAGGTCTCACACTACCTGACTTTAAGGCATATTATGAAGCTGCAGTGGTCAAAACAGAATGGAACTGGCATAAAGATAGATATACTGACCAATGGAATAGAATAGGGTGTTCAGATATAGACCCACTCATCTAGGGATAATTGATCTTTGATAAGGCAGTCAATCCAACTCACCTGGGACAGAACATTCTCTTCAATAAATGGTGCCTAGAGAACTGGATATCCACATGCAAAAGAATGAAAGGGGACCCATATCTCACACCCTATACAAAAATTAACCCAAAACGGATCAGAGACCTAAACATTAGATGTAACAATAAAACTGTTAGAAGAAAATGGAGGGAAATATCTTATAAACCTTATATTAGGAGGTAGTTTCCTAGACCTTACACCCAAAGCAAGACCATTGGAGAAATAAATAAATAAATGGGAACTCCTCAAAATTCAGCACTTTTGCACATTAAAGACTTCATCAAGAAAGTAAAAAGACAGCTTACACAATGGGAGACAATATTTGGAAATGATGTATAAGATAAAGGTCTAGTATCCAGAAGTTATAAAGAGATTGTTCAACTCAACAACAAAAAAATAGCCAACCCATTACAAAATGGGAAAAAAGTCTTAAACAGACACTTCTCAGAGAGGAAATGCAAATGGCCAAAAGGTGCATGAAGAGATGCTCAACTTCCCTGGCTATTAGAGAAATGCAAATCAAAACCACAATGAGATATCATCTCACTCCCACCAGAATGGCCATTATCAATAAAACAGAAAATGACAAGTGCTGGAGAGGATGTGGAGAAAGAGGCACAGTTATCCACTGTGGGTGGGAATGTCAAATGGTACAACCGCTGTGGAAGGCAGTTTGGTGGTTCCTCAAAAAGCTAAATATTAAGTTCCAATATGACCCGGTAACACCATTGCTAGATATCTACTCAGAGGACATGAGGGCAAGGACACAAACAGACATTTGCACACCGATGTTTATAGCAGCATTATTTACAATTGCGAAGACATGGAAACAGCCAAAATGTCCATCAACATATGAGCGGCTAAATAAACTGTGGTATATACATACGATGGAATATTATGCAGTTGTAAGACAGAATAAAGTTATGAAGTATGTACAACATGAACGGACCTTAAGAACATGCTGAGTGAGATTAGCCAGAGACAAAAGAACGAATACAGTATGGTCTCACTGATATGAACTGACATTAGTGAATAAATTTAGAGAATTTCGTTGGTAACAGAGACCATCAGGAGATAGAAATAGGGTAAGATATTGGGTAATTGGAGCTGAAGGGATACAGGTTGTGCAACAGGACTGAATGCAAAAACTCAGAAATGGACAGAACAATACTATGTAACTGTAATACTTTAATACTTGTTAAAGTATTGTTAAATTTGTATGTTAAAACACTGAATGAAGCTGCATGTGAGAATGATAGAGGGAGGAGGGCTGGGGGCACAAATGAAATAAGAAGGAAAGATAGACGATAAAGACTGAGCTGGTATAATCTAAGAATGCCTAGAGTGTACAATGATAGTGACTAAATGTACAAATTAAAAAAATGTTTTCGTATGAGGAAGAACAAAGAAATGTCATTACTGCAGGGTGCTGAAATATATGGTAATTAATATTTTAAAATTTTAACTTATGTGTGAGACTAAAGCAAAAAACTTTTATTTGGTACAAAATTTACGTTTTGATTAGTGCATTTCCTAACATAACTTATGTAGACAGCTTAATTGAACACCATAAGTACATGGTACCTTGTGCATGAGATTTTGTCAGTTTGTCCAGAGTGATGCCCTATAAATCCCAGAGTGATTTGAACAGTGAATAAAAAAGAATTTGCAAAGTCCCCTTCAGAGAATGGTGAGAAAGGGGGAAAATTCAACCTCCCCAAGTTGAATTCTTGATATTCTCACAAGCAGTGTGGACAACCAAAGCTATAGGCTGAGCCCCCAGTCTTGGGGTTTGATCATATGAAACTTAACCCCACAAAGGATAGGTCAAGCCTACTTAAAATTCGGCCTCAGAGTCACCCCCAAGAGAACCTCTTTTGTTTCTGAGATGTGGTCTCTCTCTCCAGCCAACACAACAAGCAAACTCACCACCCTCCCCCTGTCTATGTGGG
Source organism: Tamandua tetradactyla (assembly GCF_023851605.1). Taxonomy (NCBI): domain Eukaryota; kingdom Metazoa; phylum Chordata; class Mammalia; order Pilosa; family Myrmecophagidae; genus Tamandua; species Tamandua tetradactyla. The sequence continues at coordinate 567,590 of NC_135336.1, forward strand.
ACATGACTCCCAGGGGTGTGGACCTTCCTGGCAACATGGGATAGAAATCCTAGAATGAGCTGATACTCAGCATCAAGGGATTGAGAAAAGCCCTAGAATGAGCTGAGACTCGGCATCAAGAGATTGAGAAAACCTTCTCGACCAAAAGGGGGAAGAGTGAAATGAGAAAAAATAAAGTGTCAATGGCTGAGAGATTCCAAACAGAGTTGAGAGGTTATCCTGGAGGTTATTCTTATGCATTAAATAGATACCACATTGTTATTCAAGATGTAATGGAGAGGCTGGAGGGAACTGCCTGAAAATGTAGAGCTGTGTTCCAGTGACCATGTTTCTTGGAGATAATCTTATAGTGATCTATCTTTCACAATGTGACTGTGTGATTGTGATAACCTTGTGTTTGATGCTCCTTTCATCTGCCTTATCAACGGACGGGTAAAACATATGGAATAAAAATAAATAATGTGGGAGCAAGTGTTAAAATAAATTTAGATTGAAATGCTGGTGATCAATGAGAGGGAGGGGTGGGGGCTATTGTATGTAAGAATTTTTTCTGTTTTCTTTTTATTTCTTTTTCTGAATAGATGCAAATGTTCCAGGAAATGATCATGATGATGAATATGCAACTATGTGATGATATTGTGAATTACTGATTATGTATGTAGAACGTAATGATCAAAAGTTAAGAATGTTTGCATTTGTTTGGTGTTTTTTTGGTACCTAAAAAAAAGAAAAAAATTAACAAAAAAAGAACCAAAAAAAAAATCTTCCTACAAAGAAAAGCCCAGGGCCAGATGGCTTCACAGGGGAATTTTAGCAAACATTTCAAAAAGTACTATCACCAATCCTGCTCAAACTTTTCCAAAAGGGTGAGAAAAAAAGAACTCTACATAACTCATTTTATGAAGCTAATATCATTGTAATACCAAAACCAGGTAAAGATGCTGTAAGAAAGGAAAACTACAGGCCAATCTCCCTAATGAACATAGATGCAAAAACTCTTAATAAAATATTAGCAAATCGAATCCAACAACACATTAAAAGAATTACACACCATGACCAAGTGGGGTTTATACCAAGAATGCAAGGATGCTTCAACATGAGAAAATCAATTAATGTAATACAGCACATTAACCAACTGAAAGGGAAAAATCACATGATCATCTTCATTGATGCTGAAATAGTATTCGACAAAATTCAGCATCCTTTTCTGATAAAAACACTCCAAAAGATAGGAATCAAACATAGCTACATCAATATGATAAAGGGAATAAATGAAAACATGATAGGCAGCACCATGCTCAATGGAGAGAGACAGAAAGCTTTCCCCCCTAAGACCAGGTATAGGACAAAGGATGCCCATCATCACCACTATTATTCAAAATTGTGCTAGAAGTTCTAGCTAGAGCAATCAGGCAGGACAAAAAATAAAAGGCATCTAGATTGGAAAGGAAGAAATAAAGCTCTCATTATTTCCAGATGATATGATAGTATACTTGGAAGATCCTGAGAAATCTACAGCAAAGTTACTTGAACTAATAAACAATTTCAGCGAGGTGGTAGGATATAAAATTAATGTGCAAAAATCACTAACATTTCTATACACAAAAAATGACCTAGCTGAAGAGCCAGTTAAGGAAAAAATTCCATTCAAAATAGCAACTAAAAGAATCAAATACTTAGGAATGAACTTAACTAGGGATATAAAGGACTTGTACATAGAAAACTACATAACATTTCTAAAAGAAAGCAAAGGAGACCTAAATAGGTGGAAAGACATTCCCTGCTCATGGATAAGAAGGCTAAATATAGTTAAGATGCCTGTTCTCCCCAGATTCATCTAAAGATTCAACATACTACCAATCCAAATTTCAACAACCTACTTTGAAGATTTGGAAAAGCTTATTACCAAATTCATCTGGAAGGGAAAGAGACCCCAAATGGCTAAAAGCACCCTTAAAAAGAAAAGCAAAGTGGGAGGATTTACACTCCCCAACTTTAAAACCTATTATAAAGCCACAGTGCTCAAAACAGCATGATACTGTCAAAAGATAGAAGCATTGACCCATCGAACAAAATCAAGAGTGCAGAAACAGATCACAAAATCTATGGTCAACTGATTTTTGTCAAGGCCCCCAAACCCTCTGAACTGGGACAGAATAGTCTTTTCAATAATTTGGCATGGAAGAACTGGATATCAATAGTCAAAAGAATGAAAGAAGACACCTATCTTATACCCTACACAAAAATTAGCTCAAAGTGGTCAAACACCTAAATATAAGAACTAGCACCATATGTAGAATGGTATGATTTCTAAATGTTGGGTTAATTTCTTTTTTTCCGTTAATTAATAAAAAAAAAAAGAACTAGCACCATAAACCTTCTAGAAGAAAATGTGCGTAAACATCCTCAAGATCTAGTATTAGGAGGTAGCTTCCTAAACTCTACACCCAAAGCACAAGCAATAGAAGAAAAAATAGATAAATGGGAACTCCTCAAAATCAAATGCTCTCACACCTCAAAAGACTGTCAAAAAGGTGAAGAGGTGGCCAAATCAATGGGAGAAAATATTTGGAAATCACATATCAGACAAAAGTTTGATTTCTTGTATGTACAAAGAAATCATACAACTCAACAACACAGAACAAACAACCAAATTATAAAATGGGCTAAAGGTATGAAAATGCATTATTCTGAAGAGCAAATACAGATGGTTCAAAAGCACATGAAACATTTTCATTGGCTATAAGGGAAAAGCAGGTGAAGACTATGATGAGGTTCTACCTCACACCTATAAGAATGGCTGCTATTAAAAAATCAGGAAACTATAAATGTTGGAGAGGATGTGGAGAAACTAGGACACTTACACACTCCTGGTGGGAATGTACAATGGTGCACCCACTATGGAAGACTCTTTGGCCATTCCTTAAGAAACTAAATATCGAGCTGCCGTATGACCCAGCAATAGCACTACTTGGTATATACCCAGAAAAACTGAAAACAATGACACAAACAGACATTTGCATGCCGATGTTCATAGCAGCATTATTCACAATCACCAAAAGATGGAAACAAACCAAATGCCCATGAACAGACGAGTGGATCAAGAGAATGTCGTATATACATATGATAGGATATTATGCAGCAGTAAGACGAAATGATGTCCTGAAGCACATGACAAGATGGCTGATCCTTGAGTAAATAATGCTGAGTGAAATTAGCCAGACACAAATGGCTAGGTACTGTATGATTCCACTTTTATGATCAGCATAAAGTTATAATCTGAGGCTTATAATACAGACTATAGAGGACTTAGAGATACATAGAACTTAGAGATGGGTGAACTGTTGGCTAATGAGGTTCAACTCCAGTGTAAGGGGATGGATAGAAGTGAAGGTGATTCTCTGGTGGGTCTAGAAATAATATTACCATATTGAAGAGGAATAAGATTGAAAGGGGTTGAATAGACCTACATTTCCCACTGATTCACACTAGAAATATGAATTAGTTCTCACAAGAATTACTTCAAATATATGATTCTTGTACAAAGAGTGTTTAAGTCCAGGGTACAGGGTGAAAACTGCTCTTGCATGCTATGAGCTATGTTCAAAAGGAAACCATCAGCACTACCACAGCAACAGCAGAGGTTAAAAAATAAGGTAAGGGACAAGACTTAAGAGGAGGCTTAGATTTCCTATTTGGCTAGGGTGTGTTTATTGGTTTTCTTTCTCTTGGGAACAATGAAAGTATCTAAAATTGAGAATGATGATGCACTAGGGACTTTGGGTCTTCTACATGATGCATAAATTCATGTGGCTGAAGGATGCACTGACAGAGAAGTAGATGGGCAAACGATGGTGTATACTTATGAACAAAGGTTGTGCTGCTGCAAAAAGGAACAAAGCCATGAGACATGCAATGATGTGAATGAACATGTGGGACATTTGGTGATACAAAATAAGCCAGAAACAAAGAAACAAGAATGGTATGGTCACCTTTAGAAAATGCTTATAAAAAAACAGAGGCCTAGATTGTAAGCTTTTAGAGCAGACACATTAAGTTCAGAGGGGTGTTTATTATTTCTGGATTTTGAGAGGCTGTTTTATATATATAACCTGATATTTAGAGATAAGAATGAAGCCAAAAAGTTTGGGGTTAAAGTAATTCAGAACATAGGGATAAGGAAGACAGGGTCTGTATTTTAGTACTACACATATTCTTTGAGACCAATTGAAGACAATTTTATTTGGTCTGGAACTGAAATTTTCTGTAGTGCATAATCTAATTCAATTCATCTGTATAGCTCATTTGAACAATTGAAATGCAGGGAGCCCAGAATGGGAAAGAGGTCTTTTAGTCCTGTATAGATTATTGAAATGCCTGGAAACATCCTAGAGTATATTAAGCAGATAATCAAAAAGTATTGGCATGGGCGGGCCGCGGTGGCTCAGCGGGCAAAGTGCTTGCCTGCTATGCCGGAGGACCTCGGTTCGATTCCCGGCCCCAGCCCATGTAACAAAAAACGGAGAAACAGAATACAATAAAACAAGAAAATGTTTAAAAATGTTTCCCTTTCTTCCTTCCTTCCTTCCTTCTATCCTTCCTTCCTTCTCTCTGTCTTTCCTTTAAAAAAAAAAAAAAAAAAAAAAGTATTGGCAAAGTCCCCTGAGGGAGGGGAGAAAGAATATGGAACTATTAAACCTAACCATCAGGAAATCCCCTGATACTGTGTCAAATTAGGGACACCCAAATCAATAGGCCATGCCCTTGATCATGAGGTTTACTCTCTGAAGCTTATGTAGGTAGCAAGGAAGCTTAGACTACCTATAGGCATGCCTAAAAGTTACTTCTGGAGGACCTCTTTTGTTGCTAAGATGTGGCCTCAGTCTCTCTAAGCCCAACTCTGCAAGTGAGATCATTGCCATTCCTCCTATGTGGGACAAAACATCTGGGGTGTAACTTTCTCTGCTGATGTCAAAGATGACTTCCATTGATGAATCTGGCCCTGGCACAGTGGGATCAACAATTCCATCCTGACCAAAAGGGGGAAAAGAAGTGTAACTAATAAAGTATCAGTTTCAGAGAGAGTTCAAATAGAGCTGAGAGGCTACTCTGGGGATTTCTCTAACACATGTTTCAGTTAGACCTTGCTACTTATCATAACCTGCCAACTCCAAACCAGGACCATTCCAGTCAATCCTAAAGACCACCTAGGGCAATATAAAGATTCCATAAGGGTTCAATGCACTAGAGTAACTTTCCAGAAGCCTACAATCTTCAGATGGATCCCTGGTCCAGATAAGTCCTGAAATCTAGCCCAGCCTCTCCAGAAAATCAGATAGTTCCATCCCCTACCCCATATTAGTGACAGACCTTTCCAATATAAAAAATTTAGAATTGCCATAGCCCAAACTACCTCAAAGAGAGGTATGAAAGGATCAAAGGTAATGGTGGGATAATACATAGAAAATAGGACTTTACAAATGAATATGAATGCTGAATCATTAAAGTCATACCTCTTTCAGTTTCCAGTATTTTAGAGCACCTGGAAATAAAAACTTAAATTCTGAAATTGCAACCCATGTCAAAGTCTGAAATATGTTCTACAACTAATTGTGGTGCTGTGCTTTGAAATTTATTTTTTGTGTGTGTGTATGTTATTGTTCACAAAAAAAAAGAAGGAAAAAAGTCCATTGTGATGATAAAAAAAGTATTTAAGCCCTCTAGCTTCCTACATTCTGGAGCAGCTAGAAGGAAAAATCTGAGAGGATCATATCATAAGCCCATGACAAACTCTGGGATCTATCCTGCAACCACTTTTTGAAGAGTGCTTTGAAAACTGTTGCTTTTTTTTCCTTTGCTTTTTATATATGTTATACTACACAATTAAAAAGTTTAAAAAATAAAAGGAGATCTCCAGCCTTGCTGCTTCCAAGCGCGAGGAGGCTGCATCCGCGCGCTCCAGCACTCTTGGCAGCGTACCTTCACCAGCACCCTGCACAGCGCCAGTGGCACCCAGGTGGACCAAGTACTACCTCCGGCCCCACTGGAACCGCCGCCTGCGCCTCCCCCTACCAGGACCCCACACGGACAGGGCCGCGGTCCTTCAGGGACACAGCCACATAAGGAATGCCTTAATCTCTCCCTCACTATTGAAAGAACGTCTTGCTGCATATAAAATTCTTATCTGGAAGGACTCGGGCCAAGATGGCGGCTTAGTAAGGTGCATGCACCTTAGTTCCTCCTTCAGAACAACTACTAAATAACCAGAAACAGTACAGAACAGCTCCCAGAGACACGACAGAGACCGGACACACAGCGCACCCCAGTCTGGACTGGCTGGACTGACTGCGAGACTCCACTGTTGTGAGATCTCCAAGAAGCACGTGCTTCCCTGGGCTGCGGTGGCTGGCGGCCAGCACCCCTCCCTCCCTCCTTCCTGGGCCAGCTAAGAGTCTTGGAGAGGCAAGTTCCCCAAGCCACGGTGGCTGGCACCCCTCCCTTGTGGGCAGCTTCCCAGACTGGCTATGAGTCTCAGATCAGTGAGATCCCCAAGCTGCGGCGGCCGGCGACTGGCGCCCCTCCCCCACAGGTGGCTTCCCAGTCCGGCGGCGAGTCTCGGATCAGCAAGATTCTCAAGCCGCGGTGGCCGGTGGCTGGCACCCGGTGCCCCTCCCCCACAGGTGGCTACCCAGAGGGAAAGGAAAGAGTCTCCAACAGTAGCAGGGACTGAGTCCAACCAAACACCAATAATGGCATTAATAAACAAATTCTGACTACTAAAAATAGGCTCCAAGCTCAGGTGAAACTGATCAAAGCAGAAGTCGCTTATTGGGCTAACTGAAAAAGAGGAAAGGGAGTGAAACAGAGCCTTCTGCGACTGTTTCTATGGAGGCTTGGTGCCTCTGGGCTTAGCACCAGGATTACACAGGTTGCAACTGACCCAAACGCAGAAACATGATGCTTTCAGGGCTCTCTACCACCTGAACCTTCCCCATGGGAGGGGTGAAACACATCTCAGGTGGAATTCCTCTCTCAAGGAATTCAGATCCCAGGACCCCTCAATTTGAAGCCATTAAAAGCAGCCTACAACCTTTCCTCTGTCTCCACCATGCACACAGCAGGGAGAGCCTTCCAAAGTTAAAGAGCCACAACATCTTTTGCTGATGGGACCCACAGACAGACAAGCGCCACATACTGGGCAGGATAAGAAAAACAGAGCCCAGAGACTTCACAGGAAAGTCTTTCAACCTGCTGGGTCTCACACTCAGGGAAATCTGATTAAATATCCAGATGCCAGCAAAAAATAACAAATCACATCAGGAAAATTGAAGATATGGCCCAGTCAAAGGAACAAACCAATATTTCAAGTGAGATAGAGGAGCTGAGAGAACTAATTCTGAACATACGAATAGAAATGGAAAACCTCTTCAAAAACCAAATCAATAAATTGAGGGAGGACATGAAGAAGGCAAGGGATGAACAAAAAGAAGAAATGGAAAGTCTGAAAAAACAAATCACAGAACTTATGGGAATGAAAGATATAGTAGAAGAGATGAAAAAAACAATGGAAACCTACAATGGTAGATTTCAAGAGACAGAGGTTAGGATTAGTGAACTGGAGGATGGAACATCTGAAATCCAAAAAGAAACAGAAACTATTGGGAAAAGAATGGAAAATGTGAGCAGAGGCTCAGAGAATTGAATGATAATGTGAAGTGCACAAATATATGTGTTCTGGGTGTCCCAGAAGGAGAAGAAAAGGGAAAAGGAGGAGAAAAACTAATGGAAGAAATTATCACTGAAAATTTCCCAACTCTTATGAGAGACCTACAATTACAGATCCAAGAAGTGCAGTGCACCGCAAAGAGAATAGATCCAAATAGGCGTTCTCCAAGACACTTACTAGTTAGAATGTCAGAGGTCAAAGAGAAAGAGAGGATCTTGAAAGCAGCAAGAGAAAAACAATCCATCACATACAAGGGAAACCCAATAAGACTATGTGTAGATTTCTCAGCAGAAACCATGGAGGCAAGAAGACAGTGGGATGATATATTTAAATTACTAAAAGAGAAAAACTGCCAACCAAGAATTCTATATCCAGCAAAATTGTCCTTCAAAAATGAGGGAGAAATTAAAACATTTTCAGACAAAAAGTCACTGAGAGAATTTGTGACCAAGAGACCAGCTCTGCAAGAAATACTAAAGGGAGCACTAGAGTCAGATACGAAAAGACAGAAGAGAGAGGTGTGGAGAAGAGTGTAGAAAGAAGGAAAATTAGACATGATATATATAGTACAAAAGGCGAAATTGCAGAGGAAAGTACTACCCAAACAGTAATAACACTAAATGTTAACGGATTGAATTCCCCAATCAAAAGACATGGACTGGCAGAATGGATTAAAAACAGGATCCTTCTATATGCTGTCTACAGGAAACACATCTAAGACCCAAAGATAAACATAGGTTGAAAGTGAAAGGTTGGGAAAAGATATTTCATGCAAATCACAACCAGAAAAGAGCAGGAGCAGCTATACTAATATTCAACAAATTAGACTTCAAATGTAAAACAGTTAAAAGAGACAAAGAAGGATACTATCTACTAATAAAAGGAACAATTCAACAAGAAGACATAACAATCATAAATATGTACGCACCGAATCAGAATGCCCCAAAATACGTGAGGAATACACTGCAAATACTGAAAAGGGAAATAGACACATCTACCATAATAGTTGGAGACTTCAATTCCCCACTCTCATCAATGGATAGAACATCTAGACAGAGGATCAATAAAGAAACAGAGAATTTGAATATTACAATAAATGAGCTAGACTTAACAGACATTTATAGGACATTACACCCCACAACAGCAGGATACACCTTTTTCTCAAGTGCTCATGGATCATTCTCAAAGATAGACCATATGCTGGGTCACAAAGCAACTCTCAACAAATTTTAAAAGATTGAAATCATACACAACACTTTCTCAGATCATAAAGGAATGAAGTTGGAAATCAAAAATAGGCAGAGTGCCAAAAATTCACAAATACGTGGAGGCTCAACAACACACTCTGAAGCAACAAGTGGGTCAAAGAGAAATTACAAGAGAAATTAGTAAATATCTCGAGGCGAATGAAAATGAAAACACAACATATCAAACCTAGGGGACACAGCAAAGGCAGTGCTAAGAGGGAAATTTATTGCCCTAAATGCCTATATCAAAAAAGAAGAAAGGGCAAAAATTCGGGAATTAACTGTCCACTTGGAAGAACTGGAGAAAGAACAGCAAACTAATCCCAAAGCAAGCAAGAGGAAAGAAATAACAAAGATTAGAGCAGAAATAAATGAAATTGAGAACATGGAAACAATAGAGAAAATCAACAAGGCCAGAAGTTGGTTCTATGAGAAAATCAATAAGATTGATGGGCCCTTAGCAAGATTGACAAAAAGAAGAAGAGAGAGGACGCAAATAAATAAGATCAGAAATGAAAGAGGAGACATAACCACTAACCTCACAGAAATAAAGGAGGTAATAACAGGATACTATGAACAACTTTATGCTAATAAATACAACAATGTAGATGAAATGGACAAGTTCCTAGGAAGGCATGAACAACCAACTTTGACTCAAGAAGAAATAGACGACCTCAACAAACCAATCACAAGTAAAGAAATTGAATCAGTCATTCAAAAGATTCCCAAAAAGAAAAGCCCAGGACCAGACGGCTTCAGATGTGAATTCTACCAAACATTCCAGAAAGAATTAGTACCAACTCTCCTCAAACTCTTCAAAAAAACTGAAGTGGAGGGAAAGCTACCTAATTCATTCTATGAAGCCAACATTACCCTCATACCAAAACCAGGCAAAGATATCACAAAAAAAGAAAACTCCAGACCAACCTCTCTAATGAATATAGATGCAAAAATCCTCAACAGAATTCTAGCAAATCAAATCCAGCAACACATTAAAGGAATTATACATCATGACCAAGTAGGATTCATCCCAGGTATGCAATGATGGTTCAACATAAGAAAATCAATTAATGTAATACACCATATCAACAAATCAAGCAGAAAAATCACATGATCATCTCAATTGATCCAGAGAAGGCATTTGACAAGATTCAACATCCTTTCCTGTTGAAAACACTTCCAAGGATAGGAATACAAGGGAACCTCCTTAAAATGATAGAGGGAATATATGAAAAACCCACAGCTAATATCATCCTCAATGGGGAAAATTTGAAAACTTTCCCCCTAAGATCAGGAACAAGACAAGGATGTCCATTATCACCACTGTTATTCAACATCATGTTGGAGGTTCTAGCCAGAGCAATTAGACAAGAAAAAAGAAATACAAGGCATCAAAATTGGAAAGGAAGAAGTAAAACTAGAACTGTTTGCAGATGATATGATACTAAATGTAAAAAACCCTGAAAAATCCACAGCAAAACTACTAGAGCTAATAAATAAGTACAGCAAAGTAGCAGGTTACAAGATCAACATTCAAAAATCTGTAGTGCTTCTATACACTAGCAATGAACAAGCTGAGGGGGAATTCAAGAAACAAATTCCATTTACAATTGCAACTAAAAGAATAAAATACTTAGGAATAAATTTAATTAAAGATACAAAAGACCTATACAAAGAAAACTACAAAAAACTGTTAAAAGAAATCACAGAAGACATAAATAGATGGAAGGGCATACTGTGTTCATGGATTGGAAGACTAAGTATAGTTAAGATGTCAATTCTACCTCAATTGATTTAAAGATTCAATGCAATACCAATCAAAATACGAACAACTTATTTTTCAGAAATAGAAAAACCAATAAGCAAATTTATCTGGAAGGGCAGGGTGCCCCGAATTGCTAAAAGTATCTTGAGGGAAAAAACATGAAGCTGGAGGTCTCACACTGCCTGACTTTAAGGCATATTATGAAGCCACAGTGATCAAAACAGCATGGTACTGGGATAAAGATAGATATATCGACCAATGGAATCGAATAGAGTGCTCAGATATAGACCCTCTCATCTATGGACATTTGATCTTTGATAAGGCAGTCAAGCCAACTCACCTGGCACAGAACAGTCTGTTCAATAAATGGTGCCTAGAGAACTGGATATCCATATGCAAAAGAATGAAAGAGGACCTGTATCTCACACCCTATACAAAAGTTAACTCAAAATGGATCAAGGATCTAAACATTAGGTCTAAGACCATAAAACAGTTAGAGGAAAATGTAGGGAGATATCTTATGAATCTTATAATTGGAGGTGGTTTTATGGACCTTAAACCTAAAGCAAGAGCACTGAAGAAAGAAAGAAATAAATGGGAGCTCCTCAAAATCAAACACTTTTGTGCATCAAAGAACTTCATCAAGAAAGTAGAAAGACAGCCTACACAATGGGAGACAGTATTTGGAAACGACATATCAGATAAAGATCTAGTATCCAGAATTTAGAAAGAGATTGTTCAACTCAACAACAAAAAGACAGCCAACCCAATTACAAAATGGGAAAAAGACTTGAACAGGCACTTCTCAGAAGAGGAAATACAAATGGCCAAAAGGCACATGAAGAGATGCTCAATGTCCCTGGCCATTAGAGAAATGCAAATCAAAACCACAATGAGATATCATCTCACACCCACCCGAATGGCCATTATCAACAAAACAAAATGACAAGTGCTGGAGAGGATGTGGAGAAAGAGGCACACTTATCCACTGTTGGTGGGAATGTCAAATGATGCAACCACTGTGGAAGGCAGTTTGGCAGTTCCTCAAAAAGCTGAATATAGAATTGCCATATGACCCAGCAATACCATTGCTAGGTATCTTCTCGGAGGACTTAAGGGCAAAGACACAAACGGACATTTGCACATGAATGTTTATAGCAGGGTTATTTACAATTGCAAAGAGATGGAAACAGCCAAAATGTCCATCAACAGACGAGTGGCTAAACAAACTGTGGTATATACATATGATGGAATATTATACAGCTTTAAGACAGAATAAACTTATGAAGCATGTAATAACATGGATGGACCTAGAGAACATTATGCTGAGTGAGACTAGCCAAAAACTAAAGGACAAATACTGTATGGTCCCACTGATGTGAACCGACATTAGAGAATAATCTTGGAATATGTCATTTGTAACAGAGACCATCAGGAGATAGAAATAGTGTAAGATAATGGGTAATTGGAGCTGAAGGAATACAGACTGTGCAACAGGACTGGATACAAAAACTCAGAAATGGACAGCACAATAATACCTAATTGTAAAGTAATCATGTTAAAACACTGAATGAAGCTGCATCTGAGGTATAGTTTTTTCTTTTCTTTTCTTTTCTTTTCTTATTTTTCTTTTTTTCTCTCTATTATCGTTTTACTTCTTTTTCTGTTGTCTTTCTATTTCTTTTTCTGAATCGATGCAAATGTACTAAGAAATGATGAATATGCATCTATGTGATGATATTAAGAATTACTGATTCTATATTTAGATAGGAATGATTTCTAAATGTTGTGTTAGTTAATATTTTTAATTAATTAAAAAAGGAGAGATATGGAAAATCAAAGGTGATGGTGGAGTTATACAGAGAAAATAACAAATGAATATGAATGCTGAATCATTAAATTGATATCTCTTTTAGTCTCCACTATTTTAGAGCAACTAGAAGTAAAAACATAAAACTGTGAAATTGTAACCCAGGTCAAACTCTGACTTATGTTCTACATCTAATTGTGATGCTGTGCTTGGAAATTTATAGCTTTTTTGTATACATGTTATTTTTCACAAAAAAAGAAGGAAGGAAAGTCGATTGTGATGATAAAAAGATAGTTAAGCCCTCTAGCCTCCTATATTCTGGAGCAGCTAGAAACAAAAATCTGAGAGGATCATATGGTAGCCCATGACAAACTCTGGGATCTGTCCTGTAACCACTTGTTGAAGAATCCTTTGAAAATTATTGCTTTTTTATTTTGTTGCTTTGAATATATGTTATACTATGCAATAAAAAAAGTGAATAAAGAAAACCAATTAAATACCTAGGAATAAATCTAACCAAGGATATAAAGGATCTGTACACACAAAACTAGAAATCATTACTAAATGAAATTAAAGGAGACCTAAATAAATGGAAAGATATTCTGTGTTCATGGGTTGAAAGATTTAATATCATTAAGATGTCCATATTACCCAAAGCAATTTACAGATTCAATACAATCTTATTCAAAGTGCTCACAACTTTCTTTGCAGACATGGAAAAGCCAATCATCAAATTTATATGGAAGGGTAGGGGGCCACAAATAGCTAAAGCCATCTTGAAAAAGAAGAATGATGTTGTAAGACTCACCCTTCCCAATCTTAAACTCACTACATAGCAGCAGTCATCAAAAGAGCATAGCACTGGCTGGGCCAAGATGGCGGCTTAGCAATGTGCATGTTTCAGTTCATCCTCCAAAACAACTAGTAAATAATCACAAACAATACAGAACAGTTCCTGGGGCCACGTCAGTGACCGGACACACAGCATACCCAATCTGGACCAGCTGGACCAGCTGTGAGCCCCCCCAGAACCATGAGTTCCCCAACCTGTGGTGGCCGGCTCCCCCCACCAATGGCTGCTTCCCAGAGGGGAACGGAAACAGACTTTACCAGCAGCAGGGGCTGAGCCCAAGCAAACACCAGTTGTGGAATTAATTAACAAACTCTGACTACTAAAAATAGGCCCCCAGCTCAGGTGAACCTGGTCAAAGTGGAGGTCACTCATATTTGCTCCTGACCCAAGGGGGCAGGGCAGACAGAAAAAGGAAAAAAAGAGAAGGAAACAGAGGTTTTTGTGGCTGTGTTTCTACAAAGGCTTGACTGCCTTTGGATACAGTGGCAGGACTTCTCAGGCTGCAACTGCCCCGGGCATAGGCAGAAACAAACTCGTTTTGAGGGCTTGTCTGGAACCTATGCCTTCCCCAGGGGAGGGGTGAAGCCCAACTCAGGTGGAAACCCTCTCTCAAGGAATTCAGACACCAGGGCTTGGTAATTTGAAGCCATTAAAACCAGCCTACAACCTGTCCTCTGTGTCCACCATGCCCCCAGCCAAAGTTAAAGGTACCACATCATCTTATGCTGGTGGGACCTGCAGGCAGACAAGCACCACATACAAGGCAGGATAAGAAAAACAGAGCCCAGAGACATCACAGGAAAGTCTGTCAAACTACTGGGTCTCACCCTCGGGGAAAGCCGATGCAGATGAATCTTTCCTCCTCATAGGAGGCCAGTTTGGTCTGGGAAAATCCAGCTGGGCTCTATAATACCTATGTAGACCCTCCTCAAGGTGGGGGGTAAAAGGCACCATACAAGCAGGGCAAAAAAAAAGAAAACAAGAACTGAAAAATTCTCCTATGTTAAACAAAACCTAAGCTAGAGGTCCAGAAAAAGCTGAACTGAATGTCAAAGAACAAATAGACAACAAATTCATCCAGCAAGAAAACCCGAGGTACAAGAGGTAATGCAATCTCCAGAATAAACTAATTAAGGTAATTAAATGCCTAGATGCCAGCAAAAAATTACAAATCACACTAGGAAAATTGAAGATATGGCTCAATCAAAGGAATAAACCAACAATTTAAATGAGATACAGGAGCTGAAATATTTAATTCAGAATATATGAACAGACATGGAAAACCTCATCAAAAACGAAATCAATGAATTGAGGGAGGATATAAAGAATGTAAGGAATGAACAAAAACAAGAAATCAAAAGTCTGAAAAAACAAATCACAGAACTTATGGGAATGAAAGCCACGGTAGAAGAGATGAAAAAAACAATGGAAACCTACAATGATAGATTTCGTGAGACAGAACATAGGATTTCTGAACTGGAGGATGGAGAATCTGAAATCCAGCAAGAAACAGAAACTATAGGGGAAAAAATGGAAAAATATGAGCAGGGACTCAGGGAATTGAAGGACAATATGAAGCACATGAATATACGTGTTGTGGGCGTCCCAGAAGGAGAAGAGAAGGGAAAAGGAGGAGAAAAACTAATGGAAGAAATTATCCCTGAAAATTTCCCAACTCTTATGAAGGACTTAAAATTTCAGATCCAAGAAGTGCAGCATACCCCAAAGAGAACAGATGCAAATAGATGTACTCCAAGACATTCACTAATCAGAATGTCAGAGGTCAAAGAGAAAGAGAGAATCTTGAAAGCAGCAAGAGAAAAGCAATCAATCATATACAAGGGAAGCCCATTAAGACTATGCGTAGATTTCTCAACAGAAACCATGGAGGCAAGAAGACAGTGGGATGATAAATTTAAATTATTAAAAGAGAAAAACTGCCAACCAAGAATTCTATATCCAGCAAAATTGTCCTTCAAAAATGAGGGAGAAATTAAAACATTTTCAGACAAAAAAATCACTGAGAGAATTTGTGAGCAAGAGACCAGCACTGCAAAAAATACTAAAGGGAACACTAGAGACAGATGCAAAGGCAGAAGAGAGAGGTGTAGAGAAGAGTGTAGAAAGGAAGACCATGAGTAAAGGTAAAAAGAAGGAAAATTAGAAGGACACATAAAAGCCAAAAGGCAAAAAGCCTGGGCAGTAAGAACACTGATGTTGATAGATTAAGTTTCCCAATCAGGGGACATGGACTGGCAGAATGGTTTCGGGAACTGGACCCATCTATATGCTGTCTCTACTCAAAGGACATGAGAGCAAGGACACAAATGGACATTTGCACACCAATGTTTATAGCAGTATTATTTACAATTACCAAGAGATGGAAACAGCCAAAATATCCATCAACAGATGGGTGGCTAAACAAACTGTAGTATATATATATGATGGAATATTATGCAGCTGTAAGACAGAATACAGTTATGAAGTATGTAACAACATGGATGGACCTTAAGAACATTATGCTGAGTGAGATTAGCCAGAAATAAAAGGACAAATAGTGTATGGTCTCACTGATATGAACTGACATTAGTGAATAAACTTGGAGAATTTCGTTGGTAACAGAGACCATCAGGAGATAGAAATAGGGTAAGATATTGGGTAATTGGAGCTGAAGAGATACAGATTGTGCAACAGGACTGAATGTAAAAACTCAGAAATGGACAGCACAATGCTACCTAACTGTAATACAATTATGTTAAAACACTGAATGAAGCTGCATGTGAGAATGATAGAGGCAGGAGGGCTGGGGACACAAATGAAATCAGAAAGAAAGATAGACAACAAAGATTGAGATGGCATAATCTAAGATTGCCTAGAATGTATAATGACAGTGACTAAATGTACAAATTAAAAAAATGTTTTTGCACGAGGAAGAACAAAGGAATGTCAGGGTGCAGAAAATAGATGGTAATTAATATTTTAAAATTTCAACTTATGTGTGAGACTAAAGCAAAAAAATGTTTATTTGGTACAAAACTTATATTTTGACTAGTGCATTTCCTAATATAACTTATGTAGATAGCTTGGTTGAACAACATAAGTACATGAAACCTTGGGTAAGACATGAGATTTTGTTGGTTTGTACAGATTGACGCCCCAATGAATCCCAGAGTGATTTAATCAGTGAGTGGAAAAGTATTTGCAAAGCCCCCTTTGGAGAGTGGTGAGAATGGGGGAAAATTCAACTTCTTGATATTCTCACAAGCAGTGTGGACAACCAAAGCTATAGGCTGAGCCCCCAGTCTCAGGTTTGTTCATATGAAACTTAACCCCACAAAGGATAGGTCAAGCCTACTTAAAATTAGGCCTAAGAGTCACCTCCAAGAGAGCCTCTTTTGTTGCTCAGATGTGGCCTCTCTCCAGCCAACACAACAAACAAATGCACCACACTCCCCCTGTCTACGTGGGACATGACTCCCAGGGGTGTGGTCCTTCCTGGCAATGTGGAACAGAAATCCGAGAATGAACTCGGACTCAATATTAAGGGATTGAGAAAAACTGTAGAATGAGCTGAGACCCAGCATAAGGGATTGAGAAAATCCTGTCCACCAAAAGGGGGAAGAGTGAAATGAGACAAAGTGTCAATGGCTGGGAGATTCCAAACAGAGTCGAGAGGTTATCCTGGAGGTTATTCTTATGTATTAAGTAGATATCACCTTGTTATCTAAGAGGAAATGGAGAGGCTGGAGGGAACTGCCTGAAAATGTAGAGCTGTGTTCCAGTAGTCATGTTTCTTCATTCAGTGTTTTAACATGATTACTTTACAATTAGGTATTACTGTGCTGTCCATTTTTGAGTTTTTGTATCTAGTCCTGTTGCACAGTCTGTGTCCCTTCAGCTTCAATTACCCATTGTCTTACCCTGTTTCTAACTCCTGCTGGACTCTGTTACCAATGACATATTTCAAGTTTATTCTCGAATGTCCATTCACATGAGTGGGACCATACAGTATTTGTCCTTTAGTTTTTGGCTGGACTCACTCAGCATAATGTTCTCTAGGTCCATCCATGTTATTACATGCTTCATAAGTTTATTTTGTCTTAAAGCTGCATAATATTCCATCATATGTATATACCACAGTTTGTTTAGCCATTTTTCTGTTGATGGACATTTTGGCTGTTTCCATCTCTTTGCAATTGTAAATAATGCTGCTATAAACATTGGTGTGCAAATGTCCGTTTGTGTCTTTGCCCTTAAGTCCTTTGAGTAGATACCTAGCAATGGTATTGCTGGGTCGTATGGCAATTCTATATTCAGCTTTTTGAGGAACCGCCAAACTGCCTTCCACAGTGGTTGCACCCTTTGACATTCCCACCAACAGTGGATAAGAGTGCCTCTTTCCCCGCATCCTCTCCAGCACTTGTCATTTTCTGTTTTGTTGATAATGGCCATTCTGGTGGGTGTGAGATGATATCTCATTGTGGTTTTGATTTGCATTTCTCTAATGGCCAGGGAGATTGAGCATCTCTTCATGTGCCTCTTGGCCATCCGTATTTCCTCTTCTGGTAGGTGTCTGTTCAAGTCTTTTTCCCATTTTGTAATTGGGTTGGCTGTCTTTTTGTTGTTGAGTTGAACAATCTCTTTATAAATTCTGGATACTAGACCTTTATCTGATATGTCATTTCCAAATATTATCTCCCATTGTGTAGGCTGTCTTTCTACTTTCTTGATGAAGTTCTTCGATGCACATAAGTGTTTAATTTTGAGGAGCTCCCATTTATTTATTTCTTTCTTCAGTGCTCTTGCTTTAGGTTTAAGGTCCATAAAACCACCTCCAGTTGTAAGATTCATAAGATATCTCCCCACATTTTTCTCTAACTGTTTTATGGTCTTAGACCTAATGTTTAGATCTTTGATCCATTTTGAGTTAATTTTTGTAAAAGGTGTGAGATACGGGTCTTATTTCATTCTTTTACATATGGATATCCAGTTCTCTAGGCACCATTTATTGAAGAGACTGTTCTGTGCCAGGTGAGTTGGATTGACTGCCTTATCAGAGATCAAATGTCCATAGATGAGAGGGTCTATATCTGAGCACTCTATTCAATTCCATTGGTTGATATATCTATCTTTATGCCAATACCATGCTGTTTTGACCACTGTGGCTTCATAATATGCCTTAAAGTCCGGCATCGCTAGACCTCCAGCTTCGTTTTTTTTCCTCAAAATGTTTTTAGCAATTCGGGGCAAACTGCCCTTCCAGATAAATTTGCTTATTGGTTTTTCTAATTCTGAAAAATAAGTTGTTGGGATTTTGATTGGTATTGCATTGAATCTGTAGATCAGTTTAGGTAAGATTGACATCTTAATTATATTCAGTCTTCCAATCCATGAACACGGTATGCCCTTCCATCTATTTAGGTCTTCTGTGATTTCTTTTAGCAGTTTTTTGTAGTTTTCTTTATATAGGTTTTTTGTCTCTTTGGTTAAATTTATTCCTAGGTATTTTATTCTTTTAGTTGCAATTGTAAATGGGATTCATTTCTTGATTTCCCCCTCAGCTTGTTCATTACTGGTGTATAGAAAAGCTACATATTTTTGAATGTTGATCTTGTAGCCTGCTACTTTGCTGTACTCATTTATTAGCTCTAGTAATTTTGTTGTGGATTTTTCTGGGTTTTCTACGTACAGTATCATATCGTCTGCAAACAGTGATAGTTTTACTTCTTCCTTTCCAATTTTGATGCCTTGTATTTCTTTTTCTTGTCTAATTGCTCTGGCAAGAACCTCCAACACAATGTTGAATAATAGTGGTGATAGTGGACATCCTTGTCTTGTTCCTGATCTTAGGGGGAAAGTCTTCAATTTTTCCCCATTGAGGATGATATTAGCTGTGGGTTTTTCATATATTCCCTCTATCATTTTAAGGAAGTTCCCTTGTATTCCTATCTTTTGAAGTGTTTTCAACAGGAAAGGATGTTGAATCTTGTCAAATGCCTTCTCTGCATCAATTGAGATGATCATGTGATTTTTCTGCTTTGATTTGTTGATGTGGTGTATTACATTAATTGATTTTCTTATGTTGAACCATCCTTGCATACCTGGGATGAATCCCAAGCCATGTTTCTTGATGATGATTGTATAATGTTGTAGCTTTCACAGTGTGACTGTGTGATTGTGAAAACCTTGTGTCTTATGCTCCTTTTATCTACCTTGTCAACAGATGAGTAGAACATATGGAATAAGCATAAATAATAAGGGGAACAAAGGTTAAAATAAATTTAGTTTGAAATGGTAGTGATCAATGAAAGGGGGAAGTAAGGGATATGGTGTGTGTGGTTTTTTTTTCCTGTTTTTGTTTTATTTTTTCTCTTGTCTTTGTTTCTTTTGCTGAATTGATGCAAATGTTCTAAGAAATGATCAGGATGATGAATCTGCAGCTATTTGATGATATTGTGAATTACTGATTATATATGTAGAATGGAATGATCACATATTGGGAATGTTTGTGTTTCTTTCTGTAATTTTTTTAAATTAATAATAAAAAAAAGAGCATAGCACTGGGCAGGCCATGGTGGTTCAGTGTCAGAGTTCTCACCTGCCATGCTGGAGACCCAGGTTCAGCTTCCACTGCCTGCCCATGAAAAACAAACAAACAAACTAACCAAAAGAGCATAGCACTGACATTAGGACAAAAATATAGACAAATGGAACAGAATTGAGAGCTCAGACAGTGTTTATGGCCATCTGATTTTTAAAAAATATTTTTATTAATAAAACAACATACAAACACACAAACATTCTTAGCATACAAATATATTCCATATATGGTATACAATCAATGGCTCACAGTATCATCCCATAGTTGTGTATTTATCACCATGATCATTTTTTTGACATTTGTGTCACTCCAGAAAAAGAAGTAAAAAAGAAAAAAATCATACATACCATACCCCTCACCCCTCCCTCTCATTGACCACTAATACTTCCATTTACCCAATTTATTTTAACCTTTGTTCCCTTATTATTTGTTTATTTTTATCCATATTTTTTACTCATCTGTCCATACCCTAGTTAAAAAGATCATCAGACACAAAGTTTTCACAGTCACACAGTTACATTGTAAAATTTATGTCATTATACAATCATCTTCAAGAAACAAGGCTATTGGAACACAGCTCTACAGTTCAGGTACTTCCCTCCAGGCACTCCAATACACCATAAACCAGAAAGGGGATACCTATATAATGCGTAACAATAACTTTCAGGATAACCTCTCAACTCTGAAATCTCTCAGCCACTGACACTTTATTTGCCTCATTTCTCTCTTCTCCCTTTTGGTCAAGAAATTTTTCTCAATCCCTTGATGCTGGGCCTCATCTCATCCCAGGATTTCTGTCCCACTTTTTCAGGGAGGTTTACACCCCTAGGAGTCTTGTCCCACATAGCTGGGGAGTGCAGTGAGTTCACTTGCCATGTCAGCTTAGAGAGAGAGGACACATCTGAGCAATAAAAGGTTCTCTAGGGGTGACCCTTGGGCAAATATTAAGTAGGCTTAGATGATCTCGTGAAGAAATAAGTTTCATTGAGATGCTAACTAATTTTCGACAATGTGCCAAACATCACTAAGTTGGGAAAGAATAGACTCTTCAACAAATAGTGCTGGTATAACTGGATATCCATATGCAAAAGAATGAAGGAGAACCCCTCTCTGACATCATATATAAAACTAACTCAAAATGGATTAAAGATCTAAACATAAGAGCAAGGACTATAAAACTCCTAGAAGAAAATGTAGAGAAGCATTTTTAGGATTTTGTGTTAGACAATGGTTTCTAGAATTTACACCCAAAACACAAGCAAAAAAGAAAAAATAGACAAATGGGACCTCCTCAAAATTGAAACCTTTCACACATCAAAGATTTCATCATGTGAGTGAAAAGATGACCTACTCAATCAGACAAACTAATATGAAAACCACATATGCAATGAGGGTTTATGCCAAGAACCAAAAATCTTCATAGGTGAAGTCTACTAATCACTCCAGGAAGAATTAATACCAATCCTACTCAAACTCTTCAAAAAATTGAAGAGGGAGGAAAATTGCCTAACTCATTCTATGAGGCCCAACATCACCCTAATACCAAAGCCAAATAAAGATACCGAAAGAATAGAAAATTATAGGACAATTTGTCCTATGTATATAGATGCAAAATACCTCAACAAAATACTTGCAAATTGAGTGCAACAGCACATCAAGGAATTTTGCACCATGATCAAGTGTGTTTTACATGAGGTATACAGGGTGATTCAACACAAGAAAATCAATTAATGTAATATACCACATCAATAAAACAAAAGGGAAAAAATCATATAGTCATCTTAATTGATGTAGAAAAAGTATTTGACAAAATTCAGCATCCTTTCTTGATAAAAACATTTACATACTAGGAACAGAAGGAAACTTCCTCACCATGAAAAAGGGCACTTATGCAAAACTAATGCAAGTTGTTGTTGGGAATACTGTATTTGCATTGGTGTGGGACACTTGTTACAATTGATGATAGTGCATTTTTATAATTGTACTATTAATTAAAGTCCATGGTTGAATTTAGAGTCCAAAGTTTGTATAGTGTAGTTTCATGGATTTTTAAAAATTTGTTCTTTTACTATGAGCACAAGCTCACATTTCCCATTTTAATCAAATTCAGATATATGTATTTCAGTGCTGCTAGTTGCATTCACAATGTTGTGCTACTAACAGCACCATCCATTCCCAAAACTTTTCCATCATTCTGACCCTTGTTCACATTAAGCCTTAAATTCCTATTCCCTATCCCTACCCCATCCCCAGGTAATTTATATTCTAAATTCTGGCTATGAGTTTGCTTTTTCTAATTGTTTCAAAACAGTGAGTTCATACAATATTTGTCCTTTTGTTCTGACTTATTTCACTCAACATATCTTCAAGGCTCACTTATGTTGTTGCAGGACTTCATTTCTTTTTACAGCCAAACAATATTCCATTGTATGCACATAACACATTTTATGTATCCATTCATCAGATGATGGACACTTGAGTTGCTTCCATCTTTTTGCAATTGTGAATAATGCTGCTATGAATATGGGTGTGCAAATATATGTTTTTGAGTTCCTATCTTCAGTTCTTTTGAATATATATATCTAGAACTGGGATTGCCAGGTCATATGGAAATTCTATACTTAGCTTCCTGAGGAACTACCAAAGTGTCTTCCACAATGGCTCTACCATTTTACATTGCCACCTTCAATGAATGAGTGTTCCTTTTTCTACACATCCTTTCCAACACTTGTTTTTGTAACTTTTTGTTAATAGCAGCCATTTTCATGGGTGTAAAGTGATATCTCATTGTGGTTTTGATTTGCATTTCCCTGAGGTCTAATGATCTTGAGCATATTTTCATGTGTTTTCTGGCCTTTTGTATATCTTCTTTGGAGAAATGTCTGCTCAAGACTTTTGACCATTTTATAATTGGGTTGTCTTTTTGTTGTTAAGCTAAAGGATTTCTTTTTATATTCTGCATATTAAACCTTTTTCAGATATGTGGTTTTCAAATGTTTTCTTCCATTAGGTAACTTGTTTTTTTTACTTTCATGACAATGTCTTTTGAGGAACAAATGGTTTTAATTTTGATGAGGTCTCATTTATCTATTTTTCTTTTGTTGCTGGTGCTTTTTTAATTAGCTTTTAGAAAATTTATTTTTCATTTCAAAGACAGTATGTCTCTTTTTAAAACTTTTTTTTGTATAGTGTAACATATATACAAAGTAGAGAAATAAAAAAGCAATAGTTTTCAAAGCACTCTTCAAAAAGTGGTTACAGGATAGATTCCAGAGTTTGTCATGGGCTACCATACACTCCTCTCATATATTTCCTTCTAGCTGCTCCAGAATATAGAAGGCTAGTGGGCTTAAATACTTTTTTATCATCACTATTGACTTCTTTTTCCTTCTTTTTTTGTGAGCAATAGCATATATACAAAAATGCTATAAATTTCCAAGCACAGCACCACAATTAGTTGTAGAACATATTTCAGACTTTGACATGGGTTGCAATTTCACAATTTTAGGTTTTTCTTCTAGCTGCTTTAAAATTCTGGAGACTAAAAGAGATACAACTTAATGATTCACACTCATGTTCATTTGTCAAGTTCTATCTTCTATGTATAACTCCACCATCACCTTTGATCATTCCATACCTCTCCTTGGGGCTGTTTGGGCTATGGAAATTCTAAATTTTTGGTATTGGAAGGGTCTGTCACTAATATGGGGTAGGGAGATGGAATTATCTGATTTTCTGGAGATGTTGGGCTAGGTTTCAGGACTTATATGGACCAGGGATCCATCTGGAGGTTGTAGGTTTCTGGCAAGTTACTTTAGTGTCTGGAAACCTTGTAAAATCTTAGAAATTGCCCTAGGTGTTCTTTAGGATTGACTGGAATGGTCCTGGCTGGGGATTGGCAGGTTATGAGAGATAGCAAGGTCTACCTGAAACTTGCAAAAGAGAAACCTCTAGAGTAGCCTCTCAACTCTATTTGAACTCTCTCTGCCCTGATACTTTATTAACTACATTACTTTCCCCCCATTTGGTCATGATGAAATTGTTGATCCCGCAGTGCCAAGTGTGGATTCATCCCTTGGAGTCATTTCTGATGTCAGCAGGGAGACTTTCACCCCTGGATGTCATGTCCCATGCAGAGGGGAGAGCAATGATTTCACTTGCAGAGTTGGACTTAGAGAGACTGAGGCCACATCTGAGAAACAAAGAAGTCCTCCAGAAGTAACTCTTAGACATGTCTATAGGGAGCTTAAGATTCTGTGCTACCTATATAATCTTCAAAAGAGTAAGCCTCATGATCAAGGGCATGGCCTATTGATTTGGGTGTCCCTAAAGTTTGACACAGTATAAGGGGATTCCCTGATGGCAAGGTTTAATAGTTCCATATTCTTTCTCCCCTCCCTCAGAGGGCTTTACCAATGCTTTTAGATTATCTGCTTAATATACTCTAGGAAGTTTCTGGGGATTACAATAATCTATAAGGATTAAAGGACCTCTTTCTCATTCTGTGCTCTCTGTGTTTCAGTTGTCCAAATGAGCTACACAGGTAGGTTGAATTAGATTATGCACTACAGAAAATTTCAGTTCCAGGCCAAATAAATCTTTCTTCCAATGGTCTCAAAGAGTATGTGTGGTTCTAAAATATAGAGTATGTCTTCCTTACCCCCTGTGTTCTGAATTACTTTAATGCCAACCTGTTTGGCTTCATTCTTATCTCTAAATATCAGGTTATATATATATATAACAGCCTCTCAAAATCCAGAAATAATAATCACCACTCTGGACTTAATGTGTCTGCTCTAAAAGCTTACTATCTAGGCCCCTGTCTTCTTTAAAGCATTTTCTAAAGATGACCATACCATTGTTGTTTTTATGTTTCTGGCTTATTTTGTCTCACCAAATATCCCACATGTTCATTCACATCACTGCATGCCTCACGACGTTGTTTCTTTTTGTAGCAGCACAGCCTTCATTCATAGGTATACACCATCTTTCGCCATTCTACTTCTCCATCAGTGCATCCTTCAGCCACCTGTATTCATTGGCATCATGTAGAGGGCACAAAGTCCACAGTCCTTCCACATTCTCAGGTTTAGATAATTTCATTGTTCCCAAGAGAAAGAAAACCAATAAACACACCCTTACCAAATAGGAGATCTAAACCTCCTCTTAACTCTTGTCCCTCATGCCATTATTTACTTCTGCTGTTGCTCTGGTAGTGCTGATGGTTTCCTTTTGAACATAAACTGAAGGCATGCAATAGCAGTTTTCACCCTGTACCCTGGACACTTTTTGTACAAGAATCATATCTTTGAAATAATTCTTACAAGAACTCATTCATATTTCTAGTGTGAGTCAGTGGGACATGTAGGTCTATTCAACCCCTTTCAATCTTGTTCATCTTCAATATGGTAATATTACTTCTAGACCCACTAGAGAATCACCTTCACTCCAATCTATTCCCATACATTGGAGTTCAACCTCATTAGCCCACGGTTCACCCATCTCTAGCTTCTATGCATCTATAAGTCCCCTGTATTCTATAAGTCTCTGATTATACCTTTATGCTGGCCATAAAAGTGGAATCATACAGTATCTGTCCTTTTGTGTCTGGCTAATTTCACTCAGCACTATTTCCTCAAGGCTTACCCATCTTGTCATGTGCTTCAGGACATCATTTTGTGTTACCACTGCATAATAGTCCATCATATGCATATACCATATTTTGTTGATGTTGTGCTTTTTTAATGCAATTTTATTGAGATATATTCACATACCACATAATCATCCAAAATGTACTATCAGTGGCTCACAGTATCATTATATAGTCATATGTTTATCATCACAGTCAATTTTTGAATGTTTTTATTACTATGAAAATTTTAAAAATAAGAATAAAAAAATAAAAAGAATATGTAAAACATCTCATACCTCTGAGCCCTCCCTATTTTTTTATTTATTTTTGTCTTATTTTTTTCTTGCTTATCCGTCCATACACTGGATAAAGAGATTGTCAGTTACAAGGTTTTCACAATCACACAGTCACACCATGAAAGCTATACAGTTATATAATCATCTTCAAGAACCAAGGTTATTGGATTATGCTTCAACAGTATCAGAAATTTCCCTCTGGCTATTCCAATATACCAAAAACCAAAAAATGTATCTAAATACTACATAAGAATAATCTCCAGAATGACCTCTCAACTGTATTTGAGAACTCTCAGCCACTGAAATGTTATTTTGTTTCATTTCCCTTTCCCCTTTTGGTCAAAAAGTCTTTCTCAATCCCATGATTCCAGGGCCAAGCTCATTCCCATGAGTCAGGTCCCACGTTGGCAGGGAGATTTCACTGCTGGGAATCATGTCCCATGTAGGAGGGAAGGCAGTGAGTTTACCTGCAGAGTTGGCTTAGAAAGAGAGGCCACAGCTGAGCAACAAAAGAGGTTCTCTGGGGGTTGCTCTTAAGCATAATTATAAGAAGGTTTAGCTTCTCCTTTTGTTGCTTGTGCTTTGGGTGTAAAGTTAAGAAACTATTACCTAACACAGGTTCTTAAAGATAGTTCTCTATGTTTTCTTCTAGGAGATTGATTGTTCTAGCTCTTATATTTTAATCTCTATGATATATTTTGAGTTGATTATTGTGTATGGTGTGAGGCAGGGAACTTTCGTTTTTTGGCACATGTAGATCCAGTTTTCCCAGCACCAATTGTTGAAGGGACTATTCTTTGCCACTGTAGTAGTGTTTGGCACTTTCCTAATATAATGATGTTTGCCACACATCTATGGTCAAAAATCAGTTGATCATATATGTGAGGGTTTATTTCTGAGCTCTCAATTCTATTCCACTGGTCTTTATGTCTCTTGGGCCAGAACCATGCTGTTTTGATTACTGTGGCTTTGTAGCATGTTTTAAGATTGTGAAATGTGAGTCCTCCAAATTTATTCTTCTTTTTCAAGATGGCTTTAGCTACTCTTGGCCCCTTGCCCTTCCATATAAAGTTAATGTTTGTGCTTTCCATCTCTGCAAATAAGATTGTTGGAATTTTGATTGGGATTCATTGAATCTATAGGTTGCTTTGAATAATATTGACATCTTAACAATATTTCATCTTTGAAACCATGAATGTGGACTATCCTTCCATTTATTTTGGTCTTCTTTAATTTCTTTTAACAATGCTTTCTAGTTTTGTATGTACTAGTCCTTTACATCCTTGGTTAGATTTATTCTTAGATACTTGATATTTTAGTTGTTATTGTGAATGGAATATTTTTTCTTGATTTCTTCTTCCAATTTTTCCTTTCTTGTGTATAGAAGCACTACTGATTTTTGGTTGATCTTTTACCCTGCCACTTTCCTGAATTCATTCATTAGCTCTAGGTGGCTTATTGTGGATTTTTAGGATTTTCTCTATAAAGGATCATATCTGAAATTAGAGAATATTCTAATTCTTCCTTTCCAACATGGATGCCTTTTTTATTATTAATCAAAAAAAAGAAAAGAAATTAACACAACATTTAGAAATCATTCCATTCTACATATGCACTCAGTAATTCTTAGTATCATTACATAAATGTATGATCATCATTTCTTAGTACATTTGCATCGATTTAGGAAAAGAACTAGCAAAACAGCAGAAAAAGATGTAGAATGTTAGTATAGAGAAGAGAATTAAAAAAATAATAATAAAAAATATATATATATATAAAGGAAAAAGAAAAAACAAAACAAAAGATACAAACAAACAAACAAACAAACAAAAAACTATAGTTCAGGTGCAGCTTCATTCAGTGTTTTAACATGAATTACTTTACAATTAGGTATTATTGTGCTGTCCATTTTTGTGTTTTTGTATCTAGTCCTGTTGCACTGTCTGTATCCCTTCAGCTCCAATTACCCATTATCTTACCCTGTTTCTAACTCCTGCTGGTCTCTGTTACCAATGATATATTCCAAGTTGATTCTCGAATGTCGGTTCACATCAGTGGGACCATACAGTATTTGTCCTTTAGTTTTTGGCTAGTCTCACTCAGCATAATGTTCTCTAGGTCCATCCATGTTATTACATGCTTCATAAGTTTAGTCTGTCTTAAAGCTGCATAATATTCCATCGTAGGTATATGCCACAGTTTGTTTAGCCACTCGTCTGTTGATGGATATTTTGGCTGTTTCCATCTCTTTGCAATTGTAGATAATGCTGCTATAAACACTGGTGTGCAAATGTCCGTCTGTGTCTTTGCCCTTAAGTCCTTTGAGTAGATACCTAGCAGTGGTATTGCTGGGCCATAATCCATTCTGCCAGTCTGTCTTTTGATTGGGGAATTCAGTCCATTGACTTTTAGTGTTATTACTGTTTGGATAATATTTTCCTCTAACATTTTGCCTTTTGTATTATATATATCATATCTGATTTTCCTTCTTTCTACACTTTACTCCATACCTCTCTCTTCTGTCTTTTCGTATCTGACTCTAGTGCTCCCTTTAGTATTTCTTGCAGAGCTGGTCTCTTGGTCACAAATTCTCTCAGTGACTTTTTATCTATAAATGTTTTAATTTCTCCTTCATTTTTGAAGGACAATTTTGCTGGATATAGAAGTCTTGGTTGGCAGTTTTTCTCTTTTAGTAATTTAAATATATCATCCCACTGTCTTCTAGCTTCCATGGTTTCTGCTGAGAAATCTACACATAGTCTTATTGGGTTTCCCTTGTATGTGACAGATTGTTTTTCTCTTGCTGCTTTCAAGATCCTCTCTTTCTCTTTGACCTCTGACATTCTAACTAGTAAGTGTCTTGGAGAATGCCTATTTGGGTCTATTCTCTTTGGGGTGCACTGCACTTCTTGGATCTGTAAATTTAGGTCTTTCATAAGAGTTGGGAAATTTTCAGTGATAATTTCTTCCATTAGTTTTTCTCCTCCTTTTCCCTTCTCTTCTCCTTCTGGGACACCCACAGCATGTATATTTGTGCGCTTCATATTGTCCTTCAGTTCCCTGATCCCCTGCTCAAGTTTTTCCATTCTTTTCCCGATAGTTTCTGTTTCTTTTTGGAATTCAGATGTTCCATCCTCCAGTTCACTAATTGTAGCTTCTGTCTCTTTAAATCTACCATTGTAGGTATCCATTGTTTTTTCTATCTTTTCTACTTTGTCCTTCACTCCCATAAGTTCTGTGATTTGTTTTTTCAGATTTTCTATTTCTTCTTTTTGTTCAGCCCATGTCTTCTTCATGTCCTCCCTCAATTTATTGATTTGGTTTTTGAAGAGTTTTTCCATTTCTGTTTGTATATTCAGCATTAGTTGTCTCAGCTCCTGTATCTCATTTGAACTATTGGTTTGTTCCTTTGACTGGGCCATATCTTCAATTTTCCGAGCATGATCCGTTAATTTCTGCTGGTGTCTGGGCATTTGATCAGATTTCCCTGGGTGTGGGACCCGGCTGGTTGAAAGGTTTTTCTGTGGAATCTCTGGGCTCTGTTTTTCTTTTCCTGCCCAGTAGGTGGCGCTCGTGGTGCTCATCTGTCTGCAGGTCCCACCAGTAAAAGATGCTGTGGCTCCTTTAACTTGCCAATTCGAATCTCGCAGTCGGCCCGGGAAACCGCGCGTGAAGGGGGGTGTCGCTGGCCACCACGACTTGGGGGAGTGCCGGTCCAAATTGCCCAGCTGGTCGAGACACCAAGCGTGGTGGGAGGGCCCCACTATCCAATGTTCCCAGTCAAACCGGGAAGCCACGTGTGTGGAGGGGACCCCAGTCGCCAGCCGCCCTGGCCTGGGAAAACGCACACCCCTCGGGTATCTCACCACAGCGGATTCTCCCTGCCCGTTCAGCCGTTCCAGAATGGGGTACGCTGTTTTTTTGGTCTCTGTCATGGCTCCAGGAGCTGTTTCGTATTGTTTCTGTTTCTTTAGTTGCTGTTCTGGAGGAGGAACTAAGACCTGCGCATCTTACTAAGCCGCCATCTTCTCTGGAAGTCTCCAACATGGATGCCTTTTATTTCTTTTTCTTGCTTAATTGCTCTGGCAAGGACTTCCAGTACAAAGTTGAGTATCAGTGGTGACAGGGGGCATCCAGTTCTTGTTTCTCATCTCCGAGGAAAAAGTTTTCAGTCCTTCACCATTAAGTAGGATATTAACTGTGGGCTTTTCATACATGTCCTTTATCACGTTGAGAAAGTTTCTTTCTGCTCCTAATGTTCTCAGTGTTTTTAGCATGCAAGCATACTGTACTTTTTCAAATGTCTTTTCTGCATCACTGAGATGATCATGTGTTTCTTTTCCTTCCTTGTATTGATGTGGTTAATTGATTTTCTTATGTTGAACCAACCTTAATACTAGGGATAAATCTCTCTTGATCATGATGTTTAATTCTTTCAATGTGTTCTGGGATGTGATTTCCTAGTATTTTCTTGAACATTTTTCATATGTATTCATAAGAGATATTGGTTTGTATCTTTCTACTATTGTATGGTTATCAACTTTGGTATGAGGGTAATGTTGGTCTCCTACCATGAGCTAGGGAATGTTCCCTCCTCTTCAGTTTTTTGCAAGAGTTTGAGTAGAATTAGATAAAAGTATTATTGGAATATTTGATGGAATTTCACTGTGAAGTGATATGGTCTTGTGCTTTTCTTGTTGGAAGTGCTTCCCTATTTAAAAATGCAATTTCATTGAGACATATTCACACACCATAAAAACAGTTTGAAGTATACAATCACTGGCTCACAGTATCATCACATAGTTGTGTACACATCCCCATGACAAAATTTAGAACATTTTCATTACTGCAGAAAAGAAATAAATGTTAAAAATCTTCCCATATTCATTATATCCTCCGATTATTGACTATAGTATTGGTATGGTACATTTGTTACTGTTGATGAAAGAGTATTAAAATATCACTGTTAACTGTAGTTTGTAATAAGTACATTTCCCCCATATACCCTTCTATTATTATCTCCTTGTAACAGTGTCATGCATTTGCTCTAATTCATAAAAGAACTTTTCTATATTTACACAATTAATTAATTATGGACATCGTCCACCGCAAGATTCACTGTGTTGTACATTCCCATGTTTTAACCTCCAACTTTCCTTCTGGTGATATACATGACTCTAAACTTCCCTTTTCCACAGCACCCACACATGATTCAGCACTATTAATTATTGTCACAATAACATGCTAACATCACCTATATTATTGGAATGTTTTGATTACTGATTCAATTTCAATTATCTCTCTCAGTACTGCCTTCATTGCATCCCATAGCTTAATTTAATTTAATTTATTTTATTTTAATTAAACATCTTAAGATATTTCCATTTAAAACTTTAATTTTAAAAAATTAAAATTAATTTAATTTTTTTAAATTTAATTTTCATTTAATTTTTCACATATTTATGAATTCAATTAAACAAAATACTCTTAGACAACCAATGTTTTAGATAGGAAATCAGAAGTGAAATTAGGAAATATCTTGTTTTCAGGGTTAGGGGCTCTGATTTGAAGTCTTTCTTCCTTTTTTTTTTCATATGGGCAGGCTCTGGGAATTGAACCTGAGTCTCCGGCATGGCAGGCAAGAATTCTGCCGCTGAGCCACCTTGCACCACCCTTTCTTCCTTTTTAATGTATTCGTGTAGAACTATAAATATCTCTCTGAGCACTGAATTTTCCACTTCTCTCTCTATTATTGATTTCTAGCTTCATTCCGTTTTGGTCAGAGAATATACATTGTATGATTTTAATATTTTTCTATTTATTGAAACTTAGTTTGTGACCCAACATATGATCTATCCTGAATAATGATCAACACACATTTGAGAAACATGTATCTTCTCTCTTTTTGCTAAGTTGCACTGTTCTGTATATGTCTGTAACGTCTAGTTAGTTTAGTGTATTATTCAACTCTTCTACTTCCTTATTTATGTTGTGATTAGATGTTTTATCCACTATTGAGAGTGGTATACTAAAGTCTCCTACTATTAATACACAAGTTTCAATTTCTCCCTTAAATCTGTTAGTATGTGATTAATATATTTGGGGGCTCTGTTGTTAGATGCATGTATATTTATAGTTGTTACATCTGCCTATGAATTGTCTTCTTTAACAGAATATAATGACCATCCTGTCCTTTGTAACTGCTTTTGGCTTTTTCTCTGTCCTTTGTAACTGCTTTTGAGGGCTCATTTTATATTTATTTACTTTTTTGAGTTTTACTATATTGAATGCCTTCTCATTTCTACCTGGATATATATTTCATCTATTTTTCTTGTGGCTACCATGAATTAAAATTCAGCATCCTAAATATATGACAATCATATGTTATTTGATATCAACTTAACTTCAATAGTATGCACATATACTTTTCCTATGCCTCTCTGCTTCCCACCATTTCGTACTTGATTCCAGTTGTATCTTTGCACATTGTATGTACAAAACCCCAGACTTATCATTACTTTTCATGTATTTGTATTTTATTACCTGTAGGAAGTAAGAAGCCAAGTTATGTACCATACAATGCAATACAATATTTCTGGCATTTAAAACTACCCCACTGGTAACCTTTATTTCAGATCTTTATTTCTTTATGCTGCTTTGAATCACTGTCCAGCATTCTTTGCTTTCAGTGTGAAGAATTTCATTTAGCATTGTTTGTATGGCCAGTCTAGTGGTAATGTTCTCCCTTAGGTTTTGTATATCTGAGTCTTCATATCTTAAAGTTCCTTTCATTTTTGGAAGGTATAAAATTCTTGGCTGGCAGATATTTTCCTTCCATACTTTAAGTATTTCAACCCACTGCCTTCTTGCTTCCATTTTTTTTTTGTGGTGAGAATTGGCACACAGTCTACTGTGTGCCAATTCAACTACAATTCAATTCAAGTTCAATTCAAGTACAAACCTCCTTTGTACTTGACTCATTGCTCTTTTCTTTCAGCCTTCAGAACACTCTCCTTGTCCTTTGCATTCAATAATGTAATCTATAAATGATGGGGTATATTTTTCTTCATGTTTATCTTATTTGGAATTTTCTGAGCTTCTTAGATGTTCATATTCACATCTTTTGGTACATTTGAGAGGTTTTCAGTCACTATTTCTTTGACTACTCCTTCTGCCCCTTTCTTCTCCTTTTCCCATAATGCATATTTTAGTGTGTTGGATGGTATCTGACAGCCGTCATAGGCTATTTACACCTTTAGTATTGATTTTTTCTTCCTGCTCCTAAACCTAACTCATTTCAATTGTCTTGTCTTCAAAATCCTTTCTTCTGTCAGCACCAATCTGCTCTTGAAAGCTCCTGGACATTTTTCATTTCAGTTATTGTGATTGTCAACTCCAGTAGTTCTATTTGGTTCCTTTTTATAAGTTTTATTTCTCTACTAAGACTCTAACATCATTCATTCATTGTTTTCCTGATATTCTTTAGGTCATACTCTGTACTTTCATCTCCTTCAGCAATTTTTTTCTATTTTTAACTTTTTTTATTGTATAGCATAACATATATACAAAGCAAAGAAATACAAAAGCAACAGTTTTCAAAGCACTCTTCAACAAGTAGTTACAGGATAGATCCCAGATTTTGTCATGGACTACCATACGATCCTCTCATATTTTTCCTCCTAGTGGCTCCAGAATATAGGAGGCTTGGGGGATTTAAATATTTCTTTTATTTAAAGAATTTTTTTCCTTCTTTTTTTTGTGAAAAATAACATGTATACAAAAAAGCTATAAATTTCAAAGCACAGCGCCACAATTAGTTGTAGAACATATTTCAGAGTTTGACATGGGCTACAATTTCACAATTATACGTTTTTACTTCTAGCTGCTCTAAAATAGTGGAGGCTAAAAGAGGTATCAATTTAATGATTCAGCATTCATATCCATTTGTTAACTCCTGTCTTCTCTGTATAACTCCACCATCACCTTTGATCTTTCCATCCTCTCTTTAGAGGTGTTTTCACTATGGCAATTCTAAATTCTTCATATGGAAAGGGTCTGTTGCTAATATGGCATAAGAAGATGGAACTATCCAATGTTCTGGAGAGGCTGGGCTAGGTGTCAGGACTTATATGGACCAGGGACCCATCTGGAGGTTGTAGGTTTCTGAAAAGTTACTCTAGTGCATGGAGCCCTTGTGGAATCTTATACATTGTGCTAGGTGTTCTTTAGGATTGGCTGGAATGGTCCTGGTTGGGGGTTGGCAGGTTATGATAGGTACCAAGGTCTACCCGAAGCTTACATAAGAGCAACCTCCAGAGTAGCCTCTCGATTTTATTTGAACTCTCTCTGCCACTGGTACTTTCTTTTTCTTTTATTTATTTAACTTTTTTTAACTGTATAATATAACATATATACAAAGCAAAGAAATAAAAAAGCAATAGTTTTCAAAGCACTCTTCAACAAGTAGTGACATACAGATTCCAGAGTTTGTTATGGGCTAACATACCATCATCTCAGATTTTTCCTTCTAGCTGCCACTGGTACTTTATTAATTATAATTTTTCCCCCTTTTGGTCAGGATAGAATTGTTGATCCTATGGTGCTGGGTCTGGATTCATCCCTGGGAGTCATCTCCCACATCACCAGGGAGACTTTCGCCCCTGGATGTCATGTCCTGTGTAGGGGGATAGGGCAATGATTTCACTTGCAAAATTGAGCTTAGAGAGACTGAAGCCACATGTGAGCAAAAAAAAGAAGTCCTCCAGAAGTAACTCTTAGGCATGCCTATAGAGAGTCTAAGCTTCTCTGCTAACTACATAAGCTTGACAAGAGTAAGCCTCATGATCAAGGGCATGGTCTATTGATTTGGGTGTCCCTAATTTGACACAGTATCAGGGGATTCCCAGATGGTAAGGTTTAGTAGTTCCATATTGTTTCTCCCCTCCCTCAGGGGACTTTGTCAATACTTTTTGATTATCTGCTTAATCTACTCTAGGATGTATCCAGGCATTGCAATAATCTATACAGCATTAAAGGACCTCTTTCTTTTTCTGGGCTCCCTGCATTTCAACTGTTCAAATGAACTACACAGGTGAATTGAATTAGATTATGCACTACAGAAAATTTCAGTTCCAGGCCAAATAAACCTTTCTTCCAATGGTCTCAAAGAGTATGCGTGGTTCTAAAATATAGACCCTGTCTTCCTTACCCCTATGTTCTGAATTACTTTAACCCCAACCCATTAGGCTTCATTCTTATCTCTAAATATCAGGTTATGTATATAAAACAGCCTCTCAAAATCCAGAAATAATAATCGTCACTCTGGACTTAATGTGTCTGCTATAAAAGCTTACAATCTAATAGCTTTCACAATGAGACTCTGTGAAGGTGAAAACCTTGTGTCTGTTGCTCCTTTTAGCTACTATATCAACAGAAGAGTAGAACATATGGAATAAAAATAAATAATAGGGGGAACAAATGTTAAAATAAATTTAGTTTGAAATGCTAGTGGTAAATGAAAGCGGGGGTAAGGGGTATGGTATGTATAATCTTTTTTTTCTCTGTTATCATTTTATTACTTTTTCTGTTGTCTTTTTATTTCTTTTTCTAAATCGATGCAAATGTTCTAAGAAATGATGAATATGCAACTATGTGATGATATTAAGAATTACTGATTTTGCATGTAGAAAGGGGGAAAAAAAAGCTTACAATCTAGGCCCCTGTTTTCTTATAAGCATTTTCTAAAGGTGGCCATATCATTCTTGTTCTTTTGTTTCTGGCTTATTTTGTCTCAAGAAATGTCCCACATGTTCATTCACAGTGTTGCATGCCTCACAACTTTGTTCCTTTTTGTAGCAGCACAACCTTCATTCATAAGTATACACCATTGTTTGCCAATCTACTTTTCTTTCAGTACATCCTTCAGCCATCTGCATTCATTGGGCATCATGTAGAGGGTCCAAAGTCTGCAGTCCATCATCATTCTCAATTTTAGATAATTTCATTGTTCCCAAGAGAAAGAAAGCCAATAAACACACCCTTGCCAAATAGGAAATCTAAACTCCTCTTAACTCTTGCACCTCCTCCCATTATTTATCTCTAATGTTGCTGTGGTACTGCAGATGGTTTCCTTTTGAACGTAGCTAATAGCATGCAATAGCAGTTTTCACCCTGTGCCCTGGACTTAAACACTCTTTATAAAATAATCATACCTTTGAAGTAATTCTTGCGAGAACTAATTCATACTTCTAGTGTTAATCAGTGGGACACATAGGTCTATTCAACCCCTTTCAATCTTGTTCATCTTCAATATGGTAATATTAGTTATAGACCCACTAGAGAACCACCTTCATGCCTATCTATTACCTTATACTGAGGTTCCACCTTTTAGCTAACTGTTCACCCATCTCTAACTTTTATGTATGTCTAAATCCCCTGTATTCTGTATTGTAAGCCTCTGATTATACATTTATGTTGGTCATAAAAGCAGAATCATGCAGTATCTATCCTTTTGTGTCTGGCTAATTTCACTCAGCATTATGTGCTCAAGACCCATCCATTTTTTTCATGTGTGTCAGGACGTCATTTTTTTTTTCCACCCCTTCGCTGCAAGTGCTCTCGGGAAGCAGGGCCCCCTCACACCACAACAGTTTCATCTGTTGAAGACAACCTTTCTCTGCTGTTATATTTCCCTCCTGAGGGCCAGAGAACCTCAGGAAAGTACAGCGGGAAGGGGCCGCGGCATCACCCCCACCTCTTCTCCATTTTGCATAGGAGACTCAGAAGCCCGAAGAGGGCCCGGTGCCTGTGAAGAGCCACAGACAGTCAGGGCTCGGCTCTGCTGAGCTGCCGCATTTGGGTCCTTTCTCATTTGCAACATGGCCTTTACCTCAGAGAGGCTCTGTAATTGATAAATTGGGGAAAACCTCCCTAATTCAGAAGAACCAGGGAGGATACCCATTCTCGTTAGCCTCCATATTATGGGATGGGCTTGGTGCAGTTTTATTACTTTTTTTTTAATTTTTTTTATTTATCAAAAAAAAGAAAAGAAATTAACACAACATTTAGAAATCATTCCATTCTACACATGCACTCAGTAATTCTTAGTATCATCACATAGATGTATGATCATCATTTCTTAGTACATTTGCATCGATTTAGGAAAAGAACTAGCAAAACAGCAGAAAAAGATATAGAATGTTAATATAGAGAAGAGAATTAAAATAATAATACTAATAAAATATATATATATAAAAAGGAAAAAGAAAAAAACAAAAACAAAAGATACAAACACACACACACACAAACAAAAAACCATATTTCAGGTGCAGCTTCATTCAGTGTTCCAACCTAGTTACATTACACTTAGGTATTATTGTGCTGTCCATTTTTGAGTTTTTGTATCTAGTCCTGTTGCACAGTCTGTATCCCTTCAGCTCCAATTACCCATTATCTTACCCTGTTTCTAACTCCTACTTGTCTCTGTTACCAATGATATATTCCAAGCTGATTCTCGAATGCCGGTTCACATCAGTGGGACCATACAGTATTTGTCCTTTAGTTTTGGGCTAGACTCACTCAGCATAATGTTCTCTAGGTCCATCCATGTTATTACATGCTTCATAAGTTTAGTCTGTCTTAAAGCTGCATAATATTCCATTGTAGGTATACGCCACAGTTTGTTTAACCACTCGTCTGTTGATGGATATTTTGGCTGTTTCCATCTCTTTGCAATTGTAGATAATGCTGCTATAAACACTGGTGTGCAAATGTCCGTCTGTGTCTTTGCCCTTAAGTCCTTTGAGTAGATACCTAGCAGTGGTATTGCTGGGTCGTAATCCATTCTGCCATTCTTTGTCTTTTGATTGGGAAATTCAGTCCATTAACTTTTAGTGTTATTACTGTTTGGATAATATTTTCCTCTAACATTTTGCCTTTTGTATTATATATATCATATCTGATTTTCCTTCTTTCTACACTTTACTCCATACCTCTCTCTTCTGTCTTTTCGTATCTAACTCTAGTGCTCCCTTTAGTATTTCTTGCAGAGCTGGTCTCTTGGTCACAAATTCTCTCAATGACTTTTTATCTATAAATGTTTTAATTTCTCCTTCATTTTTGAAGGACAATTTTGCTGGATATAGAAGTCTTGGTTGGCAGTTTTTCTCTTTTAGTAATTTAAATATATCATCCCACTGTCTTCTAGCTTCCATGGTTTCTGCTGAGAAATCTACACATAGTCTTATTGGGTTTCCCTTGTATGTGACAGATTGTTTTTCTCTTGCTGCTTTCAAGATCCTCTCTTTCTCTTTGACCTCTGACATTCTAACTAGTAAGTGTCTTGGAGAATGCCTATTTGGGTCTAATCTCTTTGGGGTGTGCTGCACTTCTTGAATCTGTAAATTTAGGTCTTTCATAAGAGTTGGGAAATTTTCAGTGATAATTTCTTCCATTAGTTTTTCTCCTCCTTTTCCCTTCTCTTCTCCTTCTGGGACACCCACAACACGTATATTTGTGTGCTTCATATTGTCCTTCAGTTCCCTGATCCCCTGCTCAAGTTTTTCCATTCTTTTCCCTATAGTTTCTGTTTGTTTTTGGAATTCAGATGTTCCATCCTCCAGTTCACTAATTGTAGCTTCTGTCTCTTTAGATCTACCATTGTAGGTATCCATTGTTTTTTCCATTTTTTCTTCTTTGTCCTTCACTCCCACAAGTTCTGTGATTTGTTTTTTCAGATTTTCTATTTCTTCTTTTTGTTCAGCCCATGTCTTCTTCATGTCCTCCCTCAATTTATTGATTCGGTTTTTGAAGAGTTTTTCAATTTCTGTTCGTATATTCAGCATTAGTTGTCTCAGCTCCTGTATCTCATTTGAACTATTGGTTTGTTGCTTTGACTGGGCCATATCTTCAATTTTCCGAGCATCATCCATTATTTTCTGCTGGTGTCTGGGCATTTGATCAGATTTCCCTGGGTGTGGGACCCAGCTGGTTGAAAGGTTTTTCTGTGGAATCTCTGGGCTCTGTTTTTCTTTTCCTGCCCAGTAGGTGGTGCTCGTGGTGGTTGTTTGTCTGCGGGGCAGTCGGCCCGGGAAACCGTGCATGGAGGCAGGGGTCGCTGGCCGCGGCTTGGGGGAGTGCTGGTCCTAATTGCCCAGCTGGCCAGAGACGCCAAGTGTGATGGGAGGGCCCCACTATCCAATGTTCCCAGTCAGACCGGGGAGCCACGTGCGTGGAGGGGACCCCAGTCTCCAGCCGCCCCGGCCAGGAAAACGTGCGCCCCTCGGGTATCTCACCGCAGCAGATTCTCCCTGCCCGTTCAGCCGTTCCAGAATGGGGTACGCTGTCTTTTTGGTCTCTGTCGTGACTCCGGGAGCTGTTTCATATTGTTTCTGTTTCTTTAGTTGCTTTTCTGGAGGAGGAACTAAGACCCGCGTGTCTTACTAAGCCACCATCTTCTCCGGAAGTCCTCATGACGTCATTTTGTCTTACTGTTGCATAATATTCCATTGTATGTATATGCCACATTGTGTTGTTCCACTGGTCTGTTGATGGGCGTTTGGTTTGTTTCCATTTTTTGGCGATTGTGAACAATGCTGCTATGGGCATCGGTGTGCAAATGTCAGTTTGTGTCATTGCTTTCACCTCTTCTGGATATATACCGTGTAGTGCTATTGTTAGG
Organism: Tamandua tetradactyla; assembly: GCF_023851605.1. NCBI lineage: Eukaryota > Metazoa > Chordata > Mammalia > Pilosa > Myrmecophagidae > Tamandua > Tamandua tetradactyla. Next base: position 607,198 of record NC_135336.1, read on the forward strand.
TTATGGGGCAAGTCAATATTTAGTTTCCAAAGGAACCGCCAGTCTTCCACAGTGGCTGCACCATTATACATTCCCACCAGCAGTGCATAACTGTCCTAGTTTCTCCACATCCTCTCCAACAAGTATAGTTTCCTGTTTGCTTAATAGCAGCCATTCTTATAGATGTGAGGTAGTATCTCATTGTAATCTTGATCTGCATTTCCTTTGTAGCCATTGAAAATGAGCATCTCTCCATGTGCTTTTGAGCCATCTGTGTTTTCTCTTCAGAAAAATGCCTATTCATATCTTTAGCCCATCTTATAATTGGGTTGTTTATTTTTTGTTGTTGAGCTGTATGATTTCTTTGTATATACAGGAAATCAAACCTTTGTCTGGTATGTGATTTCCAAGTATTTTCTCCCATCGAGTTGGCTCCCTCTTCACCTTTTTGACAAAGTCTTTTGAGTTGCAGAAGCATTTGATTTTCAGAAGTTTCCAATTATCTATTTTTCTCTTTTGTTACTTGTGCTTTGAGTGTACAGTTTAGGAAGCTACCTTCTAGCACTAGGTCTTGAGGATGTTTCCCTACATTTTCTTCTAGAAGCTTTATGGTGCTAGTTCTTATATTTATGTGTTTGATCCACTTTGAGTTAATTTTTGTGTAGGGTATAAGATAGGGTTCCTCTTCCATTCTTTTGGTTATTGATATCCAGTTCTTCCATGCCCAATTATTGAAAAGACTATTTTTTCCCAGTTCAGAGGAATGGATCCTTGGCAAAAATCAGTTGACCATAGATTGGTGGTCTATTTCTGCACTCTCGATTTGATTCCATTGGTCAATGCTTCCATCTTTGTGCCAGTAATATGCTGCTTTGACCAGTATGGCTCTGCAGTAGGTTTTAAAGTTAGGAAGTGTTAATCCTCCCACTTCATTCTTCTTTTTTCAGGTGTTTTTAGCTATTCAAGGTCTCTTTCCCTTACAGATGAATTTGGTAATTAGCTTTTCTTAATCTTCAAAGTAGGTTGTTGGAGTTTTGATTGGTACTGTGTTGACTCTGTAGATCAATTTGGGGATAATTTTACATCCTAACTATATTTAGCATTCCTATCCATGAGCAGGGAATGTATTTCCACCTATTTAGGTCTCCTTTGATTTATTTTAGCAATGTTATGTAGTTTTCTGGGTACAAGTCCCTTAGGTCCCAAATTAAGTTCATTCTTAAGTACTTGATTCTTTTACTTGCTATTTTTTTAGTTGCTGTTTTGAATGGAATTTTTTCCTTAACTGTGTCCTCAGCTAGTTCATTGCTTATGTGTAGAAATGTTACTGATTTTTGCACATTAATTTTATGTCCTACCATCTTGCTGAATTTGTTTATTATCTTAAGTAACTTTGATGTAGATTTCTCAGGATCTTCCAAGTATAGTATGATATTATCTGGAAATATTGAGAGCTTTATTTCTTCTTTTCCAATTTGGATGCCTTTATTTCTTTATCCTGCCTGATTGCTCTATCTAGAACTTCTAGCACAAATTTGAATAATAGTGGTGACAATGGGAATCATTGTCCTGTACCTGATCAAAGGGGGAAAGTTTTCAGTCTCTCTACATTCAGTACAATGCTGGCTATCAGTTTTCCATTTATTCCCATTATCATATTGAGGTAGTTACCTTTGATTCCTATCTTTTGAAGTGTTTTTATCAGAAAAGGATGCTGAATTTTGCCAAATGCTTTTTCAGCATCAATCGAGATGATCATGTGATTTTCCCTTTCAATTCGTTAATGTTATGCATTACATGAATTGATTTTCTTGCGCTGAAGCATCCTTGCATTCCTGGTATAAACCCCACTTGGTCATGGTGTATAATTCTTTTAATGTGTTGTTGGATTTGACTTGCTACTATTTCATTGAGGTTTTGCATCTATGTTCATTAGGGAGATTGGCCTGTTTAGTTATCCCTTCTTATAGCATCTTTATCCGGTTTTGGTATTAAAATGATATTAGCTTCATAAAATGAGTTAGGTAGAGTTCCTTTTTCCTCACCTTTTTGGAAAAGTTTGAGCAGGATTGGTGATAGTTCTTTCTGAAATGTTTGCTAAAATTCCCCTGTGAAGCCATCCGGCCCTGGCCTTTTCTTTGTAGGTAGATTTTTGATGACTCATTGAATCTCTTTACTTGTGATTGGTTTGTTGGAATCTTCTATTTCTTCCTGAGTCAGTGTTCTTGTTTGTGTGTCTCCAGGAATTTGTCCATTTCATCTAAGTTGTCTAGTTTCCTGGCATATAGTTGTTCATAGTATCCTCTTATGATTTCTTTTATTTCTTCAGGGTCTGTGGTAACGCACCCTTTCTCATTTCTGATTTTGTTTATTTGCATCTTCTCTGTTTTTTTCTTTGTCAGTTTTGCTAGTGGTCCATCAATTTTACTGATTTTCTCAAAGAACCAACTTTTCGTTTTATTGATTCTTTCTGTTGTTCTTTTGTTCTCCCATTCATTCATCTCTGCTTTGATCTTTGTTATTCTCTTCTTCTATTTGCTTTGGGGTTAGTTTGCTCTTCTTTTCAAATTCCTCCAAGTGTGCTGTCAAGTCCTCAATTTTTGCTCTTTCTTGTTTTTTAATGTAGGCATGTAGGGCAATAAATTTCCCTCTCTGAACAGCCTTTGCTGCATCCCATAAGTTCTGATAAGTTGTATTCTCATTTTCATTCAGCTCCAGATAGCTACTGATTTCTCTAGCAATTTCTTCTTTGACTGACTGGTTGTTTAAGACAGTGTTATGTAATCTCCATATATTTGTGAATGTTCTCATTCTTTGGTGGTTATTGAGATCCAGCTTCACCCCATTGTGATCAGGGAAAGTGTGTTGAATAATTTCAGTGTTTTTAAATTTATAAAGACCTGTTTTGTGCCCCAGCATATGATCTATCCTGGAGAATGTTCCATGAGCACTGGAGAAGAATGTGTATTCTTGTGCTTTGGGGTGCAATGACCTACATAGGTTTGTTAGGTCTAATTCATTTATCAAGTTATTTAACTTCTCTATTTCCTTGTTGATCTCCTGTCTGGTTGTTCTACCTATTGAGGAGAATGGCATATTGAAGTGTCCTACTATTATTGTTGAACATCTATCACTCCCTTCAGTTTTACCAATGTCTGTCTCATGCACTTTGGAACTCCTTGATTGGGAGCATAAACATTTATAATCATTATTTCTTCATGGTGAATTGACCCTTTAATTAGTATTTAATTAGTGTTCTTCTTTGCCTCTTATGATGTCTTTACATTTGAAGTCTATCTTGTCTGATATTAGAATAACTACTCTTGCTTTCTTTTGGTTGCAACTTGTGTGGAAAATCTTTTTCCATCCTTTCACTTTCAATCCATTTGTATCCTTGTGTCTAAGATGAGTCTCATATAAGTCACATATAGCTGGATTATGTTTCTTAATCCATTCTTCCAATCTGTACTGTACTGTACCTTTAACATTCAAAGTTATTACTGAAAATGTATTTCTTGAATCCACTATCATATTTTTTATTTTATTGGTCAGATCTATATATTCTTTCCCTCTTTCTCTTTGTATTCTTTAAATTATCCTTAGTAGCATTCTTCAATTCTGTGCCCTCCTCCAGACCTCCCCCTCCTATCTTTGTTTTTTTTTTTTTTTTTTTTTTTTGGCTGGAAGAACTCCTTTTAGTATTTCATATAAGGTCAGGCTCTTGTTGACAAATTCTTTCAGGGCTACTTTGCCTGTGAAAACTTTAATCTCTCCCTTAATTTTGAAGGACAATTTGGCTGGGTACAGAATTCTTGGCTTGAAGTCTTTCTCTTTCAGGGTCTTGAATATATCATACAGCTGCTTTCTCACCTCCAGGGTGCTAGTTGAGTAGTCTGAACTCAGTCTTATTTGGTTTCTCTTGTATGTAGTAGAATATTTTTCTCTTGCTGCTTTCAGGATTTTCTGTTTCTCTTCAACAGTTGGCAGATTGATTTGTATGTATCTTAGTGATGACCTATTTGGATTTATTCTGTTTGGAGTTCATTGGGTTTCTTTGTCTTGTACAGTTATGTCCTTTATGATGGTTTGGAAGTTTTCCCCCATTATATCCTCAATTACTCTTCCTAGCCCTTTGCTTCACTCTTCTCCTTCTGGAACACCAATGATTCTTATATTTGCATGCTTTGCTTTGCCAATCATTTCCCTGAGATCCAATTCAATTTTTCCATCTTTTTTTGCCATTTTCTGTTTTGAGTCTTTGAAGTCAGGTATCCTGTCCTCTATATCACTTATCCTTTCTTCTATCTCTTCAAATCTGGTGTTGTGTGACTCTGGTATGCTCTTTATTTGGTCAACAGAATCTTTAATCTCTGTGATAGCAGCTATTTTTCTATTTATTCTTTCAAATTCCTCTTTATACTCTTCTGTCTTCTTGATCTCTTTTTTCTCATTTGCTATCCCACTTATTTTATTAAATAGTATTGTATGAATATCTTTGATTAGTTTTTCCAACATCTGTGTCTCCTCTAGTGTCTTAATTTGGTCTTTAGCCAGGGCTATATCTGTCTGCATTGTGATATGCTTAGTGATCTTCTGCTGTCTTTATCACATGTAAATATCTTGATTGATTTACTTTGGGAGCTGATATCTTTCAGTAACCTAAGGCCTTGTGTTTTCAGGGTGTTTGCTCTGCAGGGAGCAGAGTAGAGGATGGGGCACTCAGTGCAGTGATTTGTTTCAGGGCAGATATAGACACAGGTTGGGGATTTTACACTGATCATGGGTGCCCAGCAGCCAGGGGGTATGTAGCTATGTGGGTGCACCAGTCTGGGACATAACCCTCGTGTGTGCTGGTCTAAGGCATGGGGCTTTTTGTGCACATACATAGAGCTGAGGCAGCAGTTTGGCATTATGCCTTCTTGGATTGGGGGCATAGGTAACATGGCTGTGCAGGTCAGCACTTTCTCAGAGCTGGGAAGTGTGGCTGAGGGCCATGCCCTTGCATGGTTCTAGGACTGCTATAAAGTGCAGTTCCCAGAACTGAATGATGTGCTTGGGGGCCTGTGCATGTGCGTGGGCCTAGGAGTGCCATATACTGGTGTGCAGAGCTGGTGGGGTATGGGGTGGGGTAAGGCCGTAGGACACTGTGGGCAGGTAGGCAGGGATTGCTAGGGTATGGAGATTAGTGCCTGCAGGCTTTATGCACTGGTAACAGCCTGCAGGGAACAGGGATGGGGAGGTAGTGCTTGGGAGTGGTGCAGGAGAGGTGGTTTGGGCTGTACCTAGGGTAGCTCTGCATGCACTGGGGCCTTGTGGGGTGGGGGTCCCTGGAGCATGGGGAATGGGAGTTGGTGACAGGGTTCAGGTGCATGGGGTGTGGGGTGTGGGGTGAGTGGCGGGTCATGGGGCTGCACTGGTGAGCGTCACACATTCAAGGAATGCAGCCTGGTTTACTTCCTACTCCCCAGCTCCTGTCTGTGCATTCTTCCAGCCTCTGGGCCTACACACCAGGCTCCAGCTTTCTGCCTCTCAGTTCCTTGGCCTTTGCAACCAGGGTGCCCTATGAGGTGCAGAAGGCTCTCCCAGGTCAGTTGCACTCCTGAATCACTGCCTCAGACACCCTCCTGTCCCTTCTGTACCTTTTCTGTGGAGCAAGGCTAATCTTGAACTACTCTATTTGGCCATCTTCCCAGTAGTCCAGCACCTTTAAAAAAAAAAAAAGCTTTTTATGCTATGGTATGTCCACATTCTCATTTTCTAATTGGTGTTGTCTGTGTTTTTATCCTCTTACTTTGGATGGGCCATCATTTCCTGTTTCTTTGCTTCTCTTGTCCCTTTTCATTGCACAGTGCATCCCTTCAGAAAACTGTCCCCTGCAGCCCTGAGGAACTGCTGTGTCTTTAAATCTCCACTGCCTCTGCCCCTTTCTGAGTAGGACTGAAACAATGGCTGCTGCTGTCTTTGTTCAGGGTGGGTTGAAACAATGTCTGCAAAGCCTTTGTCCAGGACCTGTTGAAACATTAGCTGCCCTCATGCAAAAACCCAGCAATCTGAATTTGCTAATTAAAAACATGATCAGCAATCTGCCATGCCCAACCCTGTTTGTGGAGAAGAGGATTTTTATGTTCCATTCTGTCACCAGCAGCTACCCAGAGACTGGACCCCATGTTGGTCTGCTGTGACAGTGGAGGATGGGCACTGGAAACCACTGTGCTGGAGAGAGAAATTTACAGTTCTTTACTGGAATTTATCTGCCACTTCCTCCTGCTCTTCCCTGGTTGCTGAACAGTGTTCTTTGAGCCTTTGGAGTTTCAAAATAATTGTTTCAACCTGTTCTTGCCTGTTTAATAGTTTTTGGTTGGAGGATTGAGTCCTGGAGCTCCTTACTCAGCTATGTTCCCTGGAGTCTAGTATATGGTTTATTTTTATTTGCTCTTTAGCTTCATAAAAAATGTTATTTTCATGTAGGCTTTTGCAAATTCCTTTCTCCCTCAACTTGATTCTCTAAGACTCAAACATGTAGTTGCATATAATTGGAGTTCATTCATTTCCACCTCTATATAGTTTGAATGAATACACCACGATTTATCTTCCCATTCTCCTGTCAAATGGATATCTGTACTGTCTCCATTAATGTTGCCATGAATATTCTTGTGCATGCATTCTGCTGGGACCTACAGTATGCAGAGGTTCACTTTAAAAAAAAATTTTTTTGAAAATATAGCAACAAACAAATGCAAATATTTTTAACTCATGATCATTCCATTCTACATATATAATCAGTAATTCACAATATCATCACATAGTTGCATATTCATCATCATGATTATTTCTTAAAACATTTGCATCAATTCAGAAAAAGAAATAAAAAGACAACAAAAAAATATTCATGCATACCATACCCCTTACCCCTCCCTTACATTGACCACTAGCATTTCAATCTCAATTTATTTTAACATTTGTTCCCCCCATTATTCATTTTTTTCCATGTGTTTTACTCATCTGTTGATAAGGTAGATAAAAGGAGCATCAGAAACAAGATTTTCACAATCGCACAGTCACATTGTGAAAGCTATACCATTATACAATCATCATCAAGAAACATGGCTATTGGAACACAGCTTTACATTTTCAGGCAGTTCCCTCCAGCCTCTCCCTTACATCTTGACTAACAAGATGATATCTATTTAATGCATAAGAATAACCTGCAGGATAACCTCTTGTGATAACTAGATTCAGTTGTCAACTTGGCCAGATGAAGTTACCTAGTTCTGTTGCTGTGGACATGAGCCAATGGTACGTGAACCTCATCTGTTGCTGATTACATCTGCATTCAGCTAAGAGGTGTGCCTGCTGTAATGAATGATGTTTGATTTAATTGGCTGGCTCTAAATGAGAGACTCAACGTAGCACAGCCCAAGCAGCTTAGCATACCTCATCTCAGCACTCGCAGCTCAGCCTGGCCCTTTGGAGATGCAGAAAGAAATCACCCCTGGGAAAGTTGTTGGAACTCAGAGTCCTGGAGAGAAGGCCAGTAGAGAGCACCCTGTGCCTTCCCAAGTAAGAAAGAACCTCAGTTGAAAGTTAGCTGCCTTTCCTCTGAAGAACTAATGAAATAAATCCCCTTTTATTAAAAGCCAATCCATCTGTGGTGTGTTGCATTCTGGCAGCTAGCAAACTAGAACACCTCTTGACTCTGTTTGGAATTTCTCAGCCATTGACACTTTATTTTGTCTCATTTTGCTCTTCCTCCTTTTGGTTGAGAAGGTTTTCTCAATCCCTTGATGCTGAGCCTCAGCTCATTCTAGGGTTTATCTCAATTCCTTGATGCTGAGTCTCAGCTCATTCTAGGATGTCTGTCCCACACTGCCAGGAAGATCCACACCCCTAGGAGTCATGTCCCATGTAGACAGGGGGAGGGTGGTGAGTTTGCTTGTTGTGTTGGCTGGAGAGAGAGGCCACATCTGAGCAACAAAAGAGGTTCTCTTGGGGTGACTCTTAGGCCTAATTTTAAGTAGGCTTGATCTATCCTTTGTGGGGTTTTTCATATGAACACACCCCAAGATTGGGGGCTCAGCCTATTGCTTTGTTTTTCTCCACTTCTTGTGAGCATATTAGAAATTCTCCAAATGGGGAAGTTGAATATTTCTTCCTTTCTCCCCAGTGCCCTAAAGGGACATTGCAAATGTTTCTTTATTCACTGCCCAAATCACTCTGGGATATATCAGAGCATCATACTAACCTGGACAAACCAACAAAGTCTCACGCCCTATTCAAGAGTCAATGCACTTATGATCTTCAAATAAACTGACCATATAAGTTAAATTAGGAAATGCACTATGCACAATATGCATTTTTTACCAAATAAACATCTCTTCCTTTGATCTCATACAGAGGTTGAAGTTTTGAAATATGGATGAAATAATCCTTTACCCCATGTTTACCTTGGTCTATCCAGCTCTGCTTCATTCATATCTCTACTCGATGTCTGATCCCTTTTTCAACTTTTAAACAGTTCCTGTTTAAATTTTTTTAAACAGTACTGTATGGGGTACTGCTGATTTCATAGCTTCAGAGCTCTAATTCTGAGTCTCAGGTGTCACATAAATACCCAAAGTTTCTGTGAATGACCAGGTTTAAACAAACAGCTCAATAACTCACAATTGAGAAATAACAGCTACAACTCATGAGCATAAGTGAAAACTGTACGAGCTTACAATCTAAGACTCTTTACAATAGGCCCCAACCTGATGACACATGCTTTTGATTTCAGTTCACCCTCCATTGTTTCTTATATCTACTCTAACCCAATCCTCTATCTCTGGATAATGTTACCACCACCTTTACAATAGCCCAAACCAGAAACCTCAGTCATCCCTGACTCTTTCATTATTCCACATTGCCCATTTCATTTCTGCAATTTCTCCTATTTGTCCCTTCCCCACTCTCTTCATGGCCTTCTCCCCTCTTCCTTATTTCTGTTTTTCTTCTTCAACTCTTGCTGCTTCTTCTTCTTTTTCCTTGCTATTCAAAGTGGGGTTAGTGTTCCAGCAACACTAGCATTGCCTAGGAGCTTATAAGAAATGCAGAGCCTTGGGCCCTACCTCAGATATATTCAATCAGAATCTGCATTTTGAGAAGATCCCTAAGTGATTCATGGACACATTAAAGTCTAATAAACAGTGCCCTAGTTGAGTCTCAATTTGGATAGGTATAAGTCCTCACCACCTAACCTATGCACCATACTAGTGGAACTCAAGCCTGGCTTGAGTATCAGTTATCTGGCTCAAGTATCAGAAAACTGAGAAGTCTTTAATCATCCATTCATCTTTTTATGATTTAATCCTTTTTTTAAATTAAAACATTTATTATTTGCTCTTTACAAAACAAAAATACAAAGAAGGAAGTTAAAATTGGTCTATGCCCTGCCCAATAACTCCAAATTACATTTTCTTTTTTTAAAAAACAAAAAATACTTAGGGTTAGAAAATTCACACAGAACAGAAATGTACCAAATGATGACTGAAAAACCTCCAGCACCATCCCCATCCCTCTTCCCCAAATATAGCCATTCTTAATCATTATTTCCTTCCAAGAAATAATTAAGCATATATCTGCTTATATTTATCTATTTATATATATTTTTGTTATGCTTTTTGTTAAAATGCATAATATACTCACTTTTAGTCACCATGGCTTTTTAAAAATATTTTTATTGAAAAATATTCACATATGTACAGTCCAACCATATTATATAATTAATGGCTTACAATTTCATCACATGGTTGTGTATTTTTCACCATGATCATTTTTAGAACATTTTCATTACTCCAGAAAAAGAAATAGAAAGAAAAATACCTCATACATCTCATACCCCTTACCCCTCCTTCTCACTCACCACTAGTATTTCAAGCTACCTAATTTATTTTACCCCTTATCCTCCCTATTATTTATTTATTTTTATCCATATTTTTTACTCATCTATCCATACCCTGGATAAAAGGAGCATCAGACACTAGGTTTTCACAATCATAAGTCATGTTGTGAAAGCTGTGTAGTTATACAGTCTTCTCCAAGAATCAAGGCTACTGGAATATGGTTCAATAGTTTCAGGTACTTTTTAACTTAATTTAACTTAGTGATATTTTTCTATCAGCATATCCAGACTACCTCAGAATTTTTAATGCTACAAAAGTATTCCATTAGATGTATGATTCCATTAGATGGATTAATCCTCTATTGATAAGTGCTTTGATATTTTCCAGTTTTTGATATTACAAATAATGCTGCAGTGATCATCCATGTACATACATTTTGGTGAACTTTTAAAAAGATATCCATAGGGTATGTTTTAAGTGACGACATTGCTGGGTATAGGATGCTTTTAGCTGTAAGTAATAAAACACAAATCCATTGTTAGGCTGAGCTAGAGCTTCCCAGTTTCTTTTATTCTCTCTTCTTTTCAGTCCATCCTTTATCCAAATAGTTTTCAAGTATGGTCCCTGGACCATCAGCCTTAGCATCATCAGGGAACTTGTTAGAAAAACAAGTTCTCAGTCCCCTCCTCAGACCTAGAGAATCGGAAACTCTGTGGATAGAGACCAGCAATTTGTGTTTTAACAAACCAGGTGATTCTGATGCATACCAAAGGTTGAGACCATTACTTTAGTGCAAAGTGGCCATACAATGGCTGTTAGTGGCAATGGAGGCTACGCATCTCTTCGGTTAAGTTCAGCAAAAAAGTGAAACTTCTGATGCAGCATTTCAGGAAGGATTCCCAAGGTTCATCCTAATTGGCTCGCTTAGGTCACAAGTCCTCCTCTGAAATAATAATGACCATGTCCAAGAGGAACTGGAAGTAGGATCAGTTTACCCAAAATACTTGAGCTATGAATGGATGCACAAATAAAAATGTATTATTACTAGAAAGGAATAAATGGGTAATAATTGCTGAGAGGGCACTAGCAAAGCCCACACCATTCATTCAAGAAGCACACATATTTTATTTTTTTTTATTTTTATTTTTTAAATTTTTTATTTTTTTATTAACGGAAAGAAAAAAAAGAAATTAACACAACATTTAGAAATCATACCGTTCTACATATGCACTCAGTAATTCTTAACATCATCACATAGATGCATGATCATCGTTTCTTAGTACATTTGCATCGGTTTAGAGGAACTAGCAACACAACAGAAAAAGATATAAAATGTTAATATAAAGAAAAGAAATAAAAGTAGTAATAATAGTAAAAAACAACAAACAAACAAACAAACAAACAAGCAAACAAAAACAAAAAAAAACCCTATAGCTCAGATGCAGCTTCATTCAGTGTTTTAACATGATTACTTTACAATTAGGTATTATTGTGCTGTCCATTTTTGAGTTTTTGTATCTAGTCCTGTTGCACAGTCTGTATCCCTTCAGCTTCAATTACCCATTGTCTTACCCTGTTTCTAACTCCTGCTGAACTCTGTTGCCAATGACATATTTCAAGTTTATTCTCGAATGTCCGTTCATATCAGTGGGACCATACAGTATTTGTCCTTTAGTTTTTGGCTGGATTCACTCAGCATAATATTCTCTAGGTCCATCCATGTTATTACATGGTTCATAAGTTTATCTTGTCTTAAAGCTGCATAATATTCCATCGTATGTATATACCACAGTTTGTTTAGCCATTCTTCTGTTGATGGACATTTTGGCTGTTTCCATCTCTTTGCAATTGTAAATAACGCTGCTATAAACATTGGTGTGCAAATGTCCGTTTGTGTCTTTGCCCTTAAGTCCTTTGAGTAGATACCTAGCAATGGTATTGCTGGGTCGTATAGCAATTCTATATTCAGCTTTTTGAGGAACCGCCAAACTGCCTTCCACAGTGGTTGCACCCTTTGACATTCCCACCAACAGTGGATAAGTGTGCCTCTTTCTCACATCCTCTCCAGCACTTGTCATTTTCTGTTTTGTTGATAATGGCCATTCTGGTGGGTGTGAGACGATATCTCATTGTGGTTTTGATTTGCATTTCTCTAATGGCCAGGGACATTGAGCATCTCTTCATGTGCCTCTTGGCCATCAGTATTTCCTCTTCTGGTAGGTGTCTGTTCAAGTCTTTTTCCCATTTTGTAATTGGATTGGCTGTCTTTTTGTTGTTGAGTTGAACAATCTCTTTATAAATTCTGGATACTAGACCTTTATCTGATATGTCGTTTCCAAATATTGTCTCCCATTGTGTAGGCTGTCTTTCTACTTTCTTGATGAAGTTCTTTGATGCACAAAAGTGTTTAATTTTTAGCAATATTTGAAAATTTCAGCCCATAACCTTTGCAAATGTAAAGGGTCTTCTGTTTTTAACTTCAAATATATTTTTCATGTGTATTAATTTTAAAACCTAGACTTTCTTTGAGATAGTGAATAGATTACATTTAATTGATTTCACTCTTAACATTATAAATACATTTAGGTAAGACTGTTACTTCTCCTTGAACCTGATACTTTCAGGTCAAATTGAAGTTTCATTTAGAAATGTACATTGCTCTTGCTGGCTCCATGATTTAAGTTGATGACAGTAGGCAAAAATGTTTTTCTGGAATGCATTTTAAAAGACACCTCACATTTATTTCCAAAAAAACCACAGTGCACAGTTATTTAGGGAGGCCACAATTGCCTGCCTCCTCTATCTCTATTCAAATTGTTATTAATTACTAGAATGTAATGGCACAAAAAGAGAAGTCTGACCCCATAGTTGACTGTCTTAAGATATGAGATCTCCAGATTCAATTGCATAATGCATTTACTCTATAAGCTTTATTGCTAATGTTACATGTGAATAAAAATGAATCATATGAAGTGGAAATTTGAAAAAAAAAAAAGTGTTTAATTTTGAGGAGCTCCCATTTATTTATTTCTTTCTTCAGTGCTCTTGCTTTAGGTTTAAGGTCCATAAAACCGCCTCCAGTTGTAAGATTCGTAAGATATCTCCCTACATTTTCCTCTAACTGTTTTATGGTCTTAGACCTAATGTTTAGATCTTTGATCCATTTTGAGTTAATTTTTGTATAAGGTGTGAGATACGGGTCTTCTTTCATTCTTTTACTTATGGATATCCAGTTCTCTAGGCACCATTTATTGAAGAGACTGTTCTGTCCCAGGTGAGTTGGCTTGACTGCCTTATCAAAGATCAAATGTCCATAGATGAGAGGGTCTATATCTGAGCACTCTATTCGATTCCATTGGTCGATATATCTATCTTTATGCCAATACCATGCTGTTTTGACCACTGTGGCTTCATAATATGCCTTAAAGTCTGGCATTGCTAGACCTCCAGCTTCATTTTTTTTCCTCAAGATGTTTTTAGCAATTCGGCACATATTTTATTTTGACAGATATTGCCAAATTGTACCTTCAAAAGTGCATCAATTTACAGTCCCATGAGCAGTGTATAAAATTACCTCATACCCTCATTAAATCTGCATATAATAACTTAAAATTTTTCCCAATTAGAAAGGTGAATATGGTATTTTAAATTTTCATTTCTATTTCTTTAACCACAGATGAGGCTAGGCTATCTTTTCAAATCTCTTGTTGATGTGTATATGTCTCTCTGTAAACTACTTGCTGATTCCTCAGCTCATCTTACTATTGGGTTTTGCCTTTTTCATATTGATTTTTCTTAACTCTTTGTAAATTAAAGAAATTAGCCTTTTGTTATATATGTTGCAAATATGCTTTCCAAGTTTTTTGACCTGTTGAATTTGTTCATGGCAATTTTTGCCTTACAAAAATTTAAACTTTTATGCAGTGAAATTCATTGATCTTTTTCTTATGGGATCTGTGTTCAGGATTCTGTTTAAAAAAGGAATCCTAGATTAGAAATACCTAAACTCCTCTTTCTTCTATAATTATTATGTTTTAACTTTTTACATATCAATTTAAGGTCCTTCTAGAATTATATTTTGGTATAAGGAGTGAAGTAAGGATATTTAGCCAATTATTTGAGCACCATTTATGGACTAAGCCCTCTTTTTCCCCCACTAATTTCAATTCCCACCTTTGTCATAAACTACATCACTTTATGCAATTGGGACTCTATTTGTTTTCATTGACTGAACCCTTTTTTGTACTAAATTGTTTCAATCACTTTAATTTTGTACTATTTTAATATCTGATAGTGCTAGTCTTCTATCACTTTCTTTTTTCAGAAATATCGTAGTTTTTCTCTCATGTTTACTTTTCCAGGTGGACGTTCATATCACTGTCAATCTGTGAAGCTTTTTAAAATGAGGGGTGCAGGGCCTCCACTTCAGATCTAGCAAAGCAGAAGTTTTACACATGACACTCTATATCTAAATTAAAAATAAAAACAACTCCAAGTGTGATTCTGATACACAAGCAGGGTTGAGAACCACTAGACTGAATATTAATTGTACTATCTCTAACTCACTCAATATTTAGTAGGGTTAGAAAAGCAGGATGGCTGCAATAAAGATTGTCTTTTAGAACAGGGAGTGCTGGCATTGAGACAATCAGCTATTTTTCTGGAAAAAAGCAAGTTGAATTCATACATCATGTCAAATTCACTAAATAAACTCTGAAAGTATTCTAGAAGCTGAGAACAAGACAACTCTAGTGGACTTGACAATCTAATGACAGACCATGAATAAATAAACAAATAAATTAGATTATTTCAGAGGGTGATGATCTATGAAGAAAATAAATCAAAGTAATGAAATATGTGCATCTTAGTAGAAGGGGAGTTGGCTATTTAGCTAAGGTGGATAGGGAAGTTCTCTTTGAAGAAGCAATATATGAACTGAACCTTGAAGGTGTCAGCAACCATAAGAAGACCCTGATAAAGGAAATGGAAAAGTCCTAAGAAGAAAATGAGTTTAGGGTAGATTAAAGACTTAAATGTAATGTATTTTAAGAGAATGAGAAAAGACATAAGATAATATGGTTATTACCCTGAGTAAGACAAGGAAGTTCTTCTAAAAAAAATAAACAAAACAGGAAAGCCATAAAAGAAAAGATTAATATAGATATATCAAATGACTATGCAAACACTTAAAACTTCTGTATGACTACACAAACCATAAACAGGTAACATACTGATGGAAAATATTAGAAACTTTTATAATAAGCAAAGAATTACTATTCAGAAATAAAAATGACTTTTGCAACTCAATAAGGAAAAGATAAGCAATGCTGTAAGAAAAAATAGGCAGAAGTTACAAACAGTTCTCAGAGAATGGGCCAATAAACTTCATGCTAAAGGATGCTTCAACTTCATTTACTAAGGGGGGGGGGAAATACTAATTTAAAAAACAAACTTGAGTTACCATTTTTCATCCATCATATTGGCAAAAATTTAAAATCCAATATCTCAGGAAATATGAAGATACACTGCTGGGATAGTGAAAATTGGCATAGTGCTTTTGAATGGAAATTTGTCAGTTTGTGTTAGAATTGAAAATATCTGCACCTCATGACCTAGCAACCCAGTTTTGGGTGTCCACCTAGATAAACATGCCTATACGCAAATAGGCTCCTGAGAAGATGTTCATTGCAGCCCTGTATTAATGAAAAATTAAAACCACCTAAAATATACATCATTTGGGGAGTGGAGAAATTACAGCCCACTCAGATGGACTTTCCTGCAGCAGTTTAAAAGAACAAGGTGATTTATTTGTAGAAAGATCTCCAAGTAATGTTGTCAAATGAAGAAAGCAACTGGCCAAATCATATGAGCAGTAATGATCCCGTTCATATGAGAATGATAAATATCCACACCAACCTCCAAATTTCTGTGTTGTTACCCTGCCTCTACCCACCCCCACCATCCTCTCCTAATGGAGAGGAGTTTAGTTAGAGCAATGAGACTGTTTGAGGGGTTACCATCCCAGTTCACCTACCAGGTACTATCAAGGAGGAATGGGAGCCTGCCACATGATTTGCAGGGCCCAGTGCAAAATGAAAATGGAGGGCTCCTTGTCCAAAAAGCAGGGGGGAGAGAGGAAATTTTGAGTTTTATATATGTTATCGCAACACTAAGTTAAAAAAAAAAGGCAGGGGGAAGGGAGAACTGCCATTTAAGGTACTAAAATATAAACCTTTCTCCTTTAAAATTATTTTATTACTGGGTAATGATCCATGTGCAGCAACATAAACATAAATTGCAAAAAATAATATTTTTGTTGTCATAATTGTACATAATACAAAAATAATGTTATTAATGTGATATCTTAATTGAGCATATAATTTTCCTGGATCACTTCTTTGCAAATTCATTTATGAGGTCATCAATATTCATATTTTTATCAATCTTCATTTTCAATTGATATAATTAAAGGTGACATCAGTCACAAGCATGAAAGCAATTTCTGATAATTTTTAATTTTGAGAAGGTTCTTTCTGCTGATACAACTATTACTGGACCTGTTAAAAGTATTTTATAGGCTTGACAAAATTGGGATAAATTTCTGATAAATTATTTCAAAATACAAATTTTAGTACATCTAGAGTTGATGATTCTCATGGAACAATTTTTCTAAAGAGATTTAATTGCATACTAGTCAGTTTCATGGAAGTCTGAATCTAATTTTAACGACAAATTTATGCAATGGCATTTTAATGTTTCCTCTGTGTGCTGGTTTGAAGGAAAGTATGCCCCCTAGAAAAGCCATGTTTTAACCAAAACTCCATTTCATAAGGGTGGAGTGGTCCCTGTTCAATACTGTATGTTTGAAACTGTAATCAGATCATCTTCCTGGATGATGCGATTTAGTCAAGAGTGGATAAACTGGATTAGGTGATGACATGTCTCCACCCATCTGGCTGAATCTTGATTGGTTTATTGGAGTCCTATAAAAGAGGAAAAACTTTGGAGAAGGAGAGATTCAGAGAGAGCAGAGAATGCTGCAGCACCATGAAGCAGAGAGTCTACCAGCCAGTGACCTTTGGAGATGAAGAAGGAAAATGCCTCCCGGGGAGCTTCATGAAACCGGAAGCCAAGAGAGAAAGCTAGCAGATGATGCTGTGTTTGCCATGTGCCCTTCCAGTTGAGAAAGAAGCCCTGACTGTGTTCACCATGTGCCTTCTCACTTGAGAGAGAAACCCTGAACTTCATCGGCCTTCTTGAACCAAGGTACCTTTCCCTGGATGCCTTAAATTGGACATTTCTATAGACTTGTTTTGATTGGGACATTTTCTCAACCTTAGAACTGTAAACCAGCAACTCATTAAATTCCCCTTTTTAAAAGCCATTCTATTTCTGGTATATTGCATTCCAGCAGCTAGCAAACTAGAACACTTTGACATTTCCTTTAACTTGTGGCGGTCATACAAGAAACAGAAAATGTCTTAATGATTTGTATATATTTAAAAATGTCTGTTTCTGTATTCTATTGCTGTATCTTCAATTACAAAAATAAAATAAAATTTAAATCATCCTCCTCACTAATATGGGCTCATCCAAAGCTTTTTCATCTAATGTCTAATATGATGATCTTTAAATTTAATTTCCACATCTAAGCCTGTGGAAATTGGCTTTGCAACGTTGCAGCAGTTTTCATAACCAGAGATTTTAAACTCTTAGAAGAATTCTGATAACTCACTGATACGCTTTACTTCAATGTCCATGTGTATGCTTTCATTTTGTAATAATTTACTGGCAAAGTTCTGTTGTGATGCTGAGGCCAGGGAGTTAACACTTGTGCAGATGCTGCAGGGGCCAGCTCTTGTGACAGAAGGGCAAGCTGGCCTCCCAAAGCCACAGCCACCACTACCACTGCTGATGCTTCTGTTACTGCTGCCACCATCATGGCTGCCAATCTGGGACCAAGTCCCAGGCTGGCATCCCCTCCTGGCCTTGTGGTGCCCTGATGTGTTCTGACAAGGATGGGAGGTAGCAGGCTGCTGCTCTGGAAATGTGTGGTCCAATTGTGTCTCTCACAGAATGCAATGTATGATCTGAACTGTCCACCACTGCACCATGATGTGGTGTACCAGATGTGATGTGCACAAGCTGGTGGTCTGGTCAACTGCTTGGCATGCATATAACCCGTTGTGACCATGGGCTGTGTGCTCTGCCATCCCGTTGGACTTTTACAAAACACAAGTTAAAAGATAAAATTATTAAGAATCAAGAGAATGACAGCAGACTATTAAAGTAAGCCCACAGCCCTTTCTGGGAACGGGCCTCTGTATAGGTAGGGCTCCCATGAAGCTGGCCCTGGAGGAGAATATTGGTGTTCTCAGCTACCTAGTTTGGCACCTGGGGTACCATTCTCCCAATGGGGTGCTGACCTTACTGCTAGTTCATTTTTCTTTCAAGTATATGCAAACCCTATTTTGCTTCTGTGATTTAAATTATGCAAAGAACCGTTGATTGATTACCTTCCCTCATTTCTGGCACTATTTCACAGTTGCAATTAAATCCATACCAGCAGTATGGTAGAGTGGCCAAAAGCCTGGACACTGGAACTGCATAGCCAAGAACCCTGGCTTGGATACTTACTAGCTACATAACCTCGAGGAAGTGACTTAAAGTCTCTACACTCATAAAGTGGGGATAATACTAGGACCTTACTTAACTACCTGTTAAGTAAGTTAATGCATATCAAGAGCTTAGAACTGTTCTTGGCACACAGTAAATTCTCAAATAACATTTGTCATTATTCTGTCTTTTTGTTTTCACTATCCTTGTACTTTCAGGTCTGTGTTGGAGTAAGCCTGTTCTTCATGCAATTTTTTCTTGTTTTTTCTTTCTTTTTTTTTTACCTATTTTATAGTCCACTTCAGTCCTCATTTTTTTTTCTTTTCAACAGCTACATATACATACATGCAAAGAGAAGAATTGGAAAAGACTCTCCCAGGATTTCTTCTAGGGAGGTACTGATTGGTGGTCAGGAGAAACTTCAGCCATAGCTGTTTGAATGCTTACAGTGAGAATGTATTTACAACTCCTGTAAAATTAAAAAACAATTTAAAGTGGAGATGGGATAGGGGAGGAAGTCTTCTAGGGCCACCTGGTGCAGTGGTGGACAGTTCAGATCATACATTGCATCCTGTGAGAGACACAATTGGACCACACATTTCCAGAGCAGCAGCCTGCTACCTCCCATCCTTGTCAGAAGCCAAGAGTTCCTTTGTCGGCCAATCTGACTGCCTTGAGCTCAGTCACCTGACAGCTTTCCCTTTCCCAGTATCTCTCACCTCCTCTTCCCAACCTCTCAAGAACAATGGGAAGGAACTTCTGGCATCGGAGGTGGGTACCACTCTACCTAGGTCAAAGGCCACCTCCTGTGAAGCCTTTCCTGACACAATCATTAAACATGTTTAGTTGCCACAAATGTTCATACCTCTAGGTTATACTTAGTTCCCCTCGCCCCCCCGCCTTGTTTTTGTTAATTGTTATCATTGCCTCTCTAGTTAGATTTTACAATACTTAGGGATGCACACAGGATCTCTTATTCATGTCTGTAGCCTCTACTCCAAATTTCACCTGTACCCTAACCAGTGCACCATAAATGCTCAGGAGGTGATACTGAGAAGGTTCCCTGAACTGGCTCCTGCCACCACTTTAGGGCTTTTGCACTTTTTAATCCTTCTGCACTTGTCCTGGGCTGGCTGCTTCTCATTATTCAGGTCTCAGCTCACATGTCACCTTCTCCAAGGGCCATTCTTGATTCCCCTATCTAAAATAGAATTCTTCCCTCCAAATCATTCACTAATTCATAACTTGTTTTATATTTTCTTCATAGCACTCATTGCAACCTGAAATTCTCTTGTTTCACTCACTTTATTGCCTGTCTCTCTCACTGGAATGTGAGTCCCAGAAGGGCAGGGGTACCTAGTCTGTCTTGTTCACCTCTAAATCCTCAGTGTCCAAAACAATGCTCAGCATATAGTAGGTGCTCAGTAAATATGTAAATGAAATTTTGTTTGATTAGTGGCTGCTCTTTCAGTAGAATGTCAGCTCCATGAAGACCAGAACCTCGTTTGGGTTACTGCTATGTCCTTAGCACCAAGTGCAGTGCCTGGTGCCCAGTAGATATTCAATATAAGAGTTGTTGGATGAGTGAATTAATGTTCTACACACACCTTAACTCACCCACTCCAAACCAAACTTAATCTTTTTTTCCCCACCAAACCTGCTTTTTCCTTCTGCGTACTCTGGCACCTCTAACCACACTGACACCCAACCCAGAAATGAATTTACATTCCTTTCCCTCAATCACCCATTCTTTTTAGTAAACTCCCAAGCCCTGTCAATCCAGCCTCTGAAAAAACTCCTTTATCTGATCCTTCTGTAACCCTACTGCAACTATCCTGCCTCAGGCCTATTTTTTTCCCACAATAGTGCAACAACCTCTTCCCTCCAGCTTCTTTGTGAAGCTAAGGAAGCTTAAGCTTTCAGGAGCTGTCACCTCCCATATGGACAAATGGTGTTATATTTTGTAATGTCTGCAAAATATATTTAAACCACTATTGTTTAAAATTGCTGTCCTTTTCCACTGAGCAACTCCCTGGTCACACTTGCCCTTATATTAGGTAGTGATGGAGATGCCTCAGACTTTTTTTGAGATCCAGCTAAGGGTAAGATTAGAGATACATTTCATTTCGGTTTAGTGAGACATTTACCTGTTTTGGTTTTTTTTATTGCTTTTATGTATAATTGTTAACCCAGGTGTAGGAATGGCTTCTAGAAATACTCTTTTTGTCAACCTTTGACCCTAATTTTGTATTTGTATGCCTATCTTCTTCTTAAAGATGCACCCCCCTCAAATTGTATAAGCTTCAGGTTCCACTAAACCTGAATGTTCCTCTGGGTAAGACACAAATGTGACTCAGTTATTCCTGCTCAAAAACCTTCAGTGACTTCTTATTGCTTACAGGATAAAACCTACCCTACCCCTATCTGCATTTCTGTAACCTTTCATGACCGATCCCTGCCTGTTTGACCTCCTACCAATCTTTTTTTGCCTTACTTTTTATTCCAATAATATTGAACTTCTCTTGGCAAATGTTCTCCCATGTATCCCCCGTGGATTTGCCTGAGCCGCGGTCTCCAGTGGGCCTTAGCGGCGGGCTGGGGACGGGGTGGGGGCGGGGCAGTGCTGTGGAGAGGCTGGCCGAACGCACCACCGAGCGGCCGGGGCCGCGCGACCCAGCGGGTGGGTTGAGGTTCCCATGGTTACCGTGACGCTCCCAGAATTCGGCGCGCGCCGCCGGGGTCGGGCCGGAGCTGCCGGCAGAGCCTCCGCTGAGCGAGGCGCCGAGCGGCGAACGCGGTCGCCGGCCTGCTGGTGGGACTGAGCCCTGCCGGCGTGAGGAGTCCTTGCGTCTTTGGGGGTGAGGAGGTCCGGGTAGGGTTCGGAACCGAAGACATTCCTGTGAGGTTTGTGGTGTGAGTAGGTTCCTGTCAGTTTGGGAGACTTGAAGAGAGTCTCCTAAGGTTAAGTAGGTCCCTGTCAGTTTCAGGGTCTATGGTGAGATCCTTGTCAGTTTCGAGGGACAGTAGGTTCCTGTCAGTTTGGGGGGACCGTGAGGAAATGCCTGCCAGTTTCTGAGGGGTGAATAAAAGTCTCGTTTAGTTTAAGGAGTGTGAGGAAATTCTAGTCAGTTTCAGGGGTTTTGAAAAGATCCCTTTTAGTTTCAGCGGTGCGACGAGAGCCCTGACATCTTTGAAGGAGAGGACGATCTGATTGGTTTTGGAATAGAGATTTATTTAGGTTTTGGGGGTGGCGAGACTGATGACTGTTTGGGGAAAGAGTGATTTTTGAGGATGACAAAAGATCATTTAAACTCTCAGAACACAACCCCAGAACTGGGATTTGAGTTGGGCACCTAGTTTTGTATGGCTTGTTCCTGAAGAATTGAGATAATTTTCAAGTGATCTGAGCAGATTTTCAAGGATCCCTCCTCTGTCTCTAGTCGCCCCTATTTTGGGGGTGATAGAAGTGTCTTTTGCTTAGGAACCCTCAGCCTCATTCTTCAGGCTATGTAAGGGAGCCCTGGAAGCAAGGGAGCAAGCAAGGAGAGGGTTCAGTGAGGGATTAAAGAACCTTCCTGAAAAGGCGGCAGGTAATTCCCTGACTGTGGAGACCTAAGAAGGTTAGGGGGAAAAAAGCCTCAATGGCTGAGTGATGTTCTTTACTTGTTAAAGAAATTCTGAAGGCCAGGTGGACTTTCTCCTGTTACCCCCTACAGCCTCATCAGCTGTGTTGCATCCCGGCAGCAGTAACTCCCCATTTGTGAACTAAGAGACTTGGTAACCCAGGGGACCTGATTCACTCTGTAAAAAGTGTTATTTGTGTCCAGCCGTCGTCCGGAAAGGACGTGTGCCGCTGCCTCCTGCACCTCTTGACAGCACGAACCTGGCCCATCGCCGAACGCTCCAATTCCGGGTGAAGATGGCCTCGGTGCCAGTGTATTGCCTATGCCAGCTGCCTTATGATGTGACCCACTTCATGATCGAACGTGACATGTGCCAGGACTGGTTTCATGGCAGGTGAGGAGGATAGGCCAGGCTGGACGTGGTGCAGTGGCCAGGTGCTCACTTTGCTCTCTCCTTTTCTTCTCTCTCTTTTAAGTTCCTGTTCAGAAACTTTTTTCCTCTCTCACCGAGGATTAAATCCAGCGTACTAGCTGAAATTTGTCTCTGGCTTATTTTTCTCTTTCTCCCTTGTGTATTTCTTCTTTTTACCCTTCTTTTTAATGTATTTTTTTTAGATTTATGAAACTCCATTTTTACACCAGAAAGAAAGTATCAGTTTTTGTGTTCAGACAGTTTTGTTTTACCTCAGACACTGGGTTTGGGGGAGTCAGTACTGCATTTTTGAGATATTTGTGTCTAGCACACGTAGATTTGAGTCGAGGCTTTGCAAGTTACTATCATTGTAATCTTGAGGAAGTTGCTTTGCTTCTTTGTGCCTCATTGTCTTCATCTATAAAATATATCAAATTTGTGTTGATTATGTAGAACATTTTGCTTGCATTTAAATGGAGGCAGGAAAGCAATGGTACTTGATTTCTACAGTATTTGTCTGCAGAGCCATCCAACTAAATTGAATTAAACAGAAGAGGTATGGGTAAAACAGTGGGAGTAAAACCACTAATGAATTCCCTCCAGTTAACCATGTGTGCACATAAGCACCTGTCACTCAGGATTCCAGAGAAGCTAGTGCATGGAATAAAACAGTAATATTATCTCATTATTGGGACTTACATATCAGCTATGGAAAGACATCCATGAGAGAATTTGTATAGTGCAGAAAAACAAAATATTATGTGGTGTCCTCCTCCTGTTGCATGTTAGATTCTAGAATTTTCTATTGTCAAAGGAGCCATTCCTGTTATCATTGCTCAAAACCAAGCTGAACGTACTGGTGCTACTAAAATTCTGTTTTCAACAGGAACTGACTACCCTATGCAGTGCATCTACAAGAAAAATTCACATTTAACTGATCTTTATTGAGCATTTACTGTGTAATAGGTGTGCAGTCATATTTACTGCTTCATGTCATTTCATTTAAGAGAGGATAGACCTAAGTGTCGGGCATTTTCTTTCCCTTGCAAATAAGTGGCGATTAAGATGTCTTTTAGGCTACCTGGTATCTTTGCTAGTATTGATCAAGCAGAGTGCTTAAAATTCTTCTTTCAGTGCTTTCACTACAGGATAAAATCCCATCTCCTTTGTGTGACAGACAAGACCTTTTGTGATCTCCTTGTTGAGTCTCACTTCCCTCTACTCTTCCTCCCTTGTTTTTTTTTTTACATGGGCAGGCACCGGGAATCGAACCTGGGTCCTCTGGCATGGCAGGCAAGCATTCTTGCCTGCCAAGGCACCGTGGCCCGCCCCCTCCCTTGTTTTTAATGTACCAGCAAGGCTGAACTATTTATAGTTCTAGGAAAATTTTATACTCCTTCATGCCTCTGTGTCTGAAAGTACTATTCCCACTAATGTCCTCCCTTTTACAGCTCACAGAATACCATCTCTGTAAAAGACCTTCTTCTGGGATCCTATTGTACTTTGTATGCAGCCTTATTAAAGTAATTATTTCACATAATAGTTATAAATATTTCTGCATCAGTCATTAGACAGACCTTCCTGAAGGTAGAGTTATCTTCTTTTTGTTTTTGATATCTCCTGAACCTATTTCAATGCCAAATATAAAAAATGCTAAGTACATTTTTGAGTGAATGAATTGAGTCTTCATGAAAAAAGTTATTGCTTTTGACCTTTGCTTTGGATTGTTTGCAAAGTGTGTACGTTCAGACCTGGAAAGTGTATAAATTCAGACCCCACAATTTAGGAACCAGGGAGCAGAAAAAAATGCTTCCTGAGCACTTACTCTGTGCCAGACCCCATCACAGAGTCTTTGTATAAATTATTTAATCCACACCCTAGCCTGAAAGTTAGAGGTTATTCTTTTGAATAAGTTCTAATTTTTTTTCTGATTATGTAGCTGAGACATACTTATTGTAGAACATACAGAAGATGAATAAAGAAGAAAATTAAAATCACCTATGAATTTACCATACAGCATAACCCACTGTTAAATATTTTGTTGTATTAACTCCTGTCTTTTGACTTTGAATATAAACACGTTTTTACAAAATAGGATTTTGTCCTGAATAGCATTTTGTATCTTTTTTTCCCACTTAACGTTATAATGTGTTTTACCAGGTCATTAAATATTTATCATAAACATGATTTCTGTTGCTCTGCCATATGTATGTGTCATCAGTTACTTGGTCATTTCCTCTGTGGCTGGACAATTAGGTTATTGGTACTTTCTTATATTATAAATAGTATTGTGATGTGAGGGAAATTTGGGGGGTTCTGGAAATATGTTGTATCTTGATATGAGTACTGCTTAAAACAAAAATGAAAAAAATGATTGTTGTGAACGTCTGTGTACAGTAGACACCTGACATTTACAAGGAACACCACTGAGGATTTTAAGAATTCCTAATTTATAAATATGGAAATGGGTACATGAACCAGACCCCTCTTTAATCATGTTTCTTTGGTGAGTCCTGTGTTATTGTGCACACCCAGATACAAGTTAACTGTCTTAATTTTTTCCTGTGAAAAAAATCTCAAGTTTTTATTGCTTCTTATGCTTTTCATTATAGGCTGTCTGAGAACACGGAAGCCAGCTAAGAATTAGTTCCTTGGCAAGTGGCCAGTCTTACTTACTTAGTGCATTGCTTCCCCCTCTTCACACATATACACCCCAAGTTCACAGTGCTCCATTTAAGTTTGCATACTTTTAGCACAATTAAAAATTGCTAAATATTATGGGCTTTTAATAGTTTTTCACTATAGTTAAGCCTCAGATTTTAAATCCACAAGTGCCTGGTGGTGATATAAATCTGTTCATATCTGTGATGACTTCCATAGGATAGATTTCTTGAAGTCTAGTTAAGGATTGTCATATAAAATGTCAAGTTACTTCTTGGAAAAGTTATAGAAATGGAGGTGACAATTTTATTTTGCTGATAAGAATATGGAACTCAAGGAAATTAAGTGATTTCTAAGTCTGTACTTGAATTTACGATTGTTGACTCCAGAGCCCAGGTTCTTAGAAGTGGAAAAAATAGGGTATAGTTCTATACTTCCTACTGTAAATACCTGGGTTTTACAAAAACCCTTTTGATTTTTAGAGCAGTGGTTCTCAAACTTTGGCATCAAAATCACTTGGAAGACCTGTTAACGTACAAAAATGCCAACCTCCAATTAGGTATTATTGTGCTGTCCATTTTTGAGTTTTTGTATCTAGTCCTGTTGCACAGTCTGTATCCCTTCCGTTCCAATTACCCATTATCTTACCCTGTTTCTAACTCCTGCTGGACTCTGTTACCATTGACATATTTCAAGTTTATTCTCGAATGTCCGTTCACATCAGTGGGACCATACAGTATTTGTCCTTTAGTTTTTGGCTGGACTCACTCAGCATAATGTTCTCTAGGTCCATCCATGTTATTACATGCTTCATAAGTTTATCTTGTCTTAAAGCTGCATAATATTCCATCGTATGTATATACCACAGTTTGTTTAGCCATTCTTCTGTTGATGGACATTTTGGCTGCTTCCATCTCTTTGCAATTGTAAATAACGCTGCTATAAACATTGGTGTGCAAATGTCCGTTTGTGTCTTTGCCCTTAAGTCCTTAATTGTAAAGTAATCATGTTAAAACACTGAATGAAGCTGCATCTGAGCTATAGGGTTTTTTTTTGTTTGTTTTTTTACTATTATTACTACTTTTATTTCTTTTCTCTATATTAACATTTTATATCTTTTTCTGTTGTGTTGCTAGTTCCTCTAAACCGATGCAAATGTACTAAGAAATGATGATCATGCATCTATGTGATGATGTTAAGAATTACTGAGTGCATATGTAGAACGGTATGATTTCTAAATGTTGTGTTAATTTCTTTTTTTTTTCTTTCCGTTAATAAAAAAAAAAAATGCCAACCTCCAGATTTCTGATCCTGTAGATGACTAGAGGATACCCTCAAAAACAACTGATTTAGAACATTATTCTATCTCAATTCCTTCCCCTTCTGTGGAGTATGATAGCTTCTGATATTATTGAGGGATGGGTGGGCTAAAGTGTCGTTATTGTACACCAGTCATTCTCAAAGTGTGGTTCATCAACTGGGGAACATGTTAAAAATGCAAATTCTCGGGCTGGATCTGGGAGCCAGCAGTTCATACTTTCACAAACATGTGATTCAGTGCTCCTTAAAGTTGGCAGATCATTGCTGTACACTGGTGGAGAAAGCTAATTGGCAAGCATTTATTGATATCTGGGGTTTTGGCAAAAGCGTCACCCACTTACAGTTTTTATGTCTATAAAACCTATTGATTGGCACATCTCCAAGTGGGTAGCTGTAGCTTGAACTGTAAACTGTAGAGGAAATGACACTGATTTCAGAGCCAGAAGATCTGAATTCAAATTCTAATTGTTGTTAGCAAAGGATTTCTCTGAGAAGCCTCAAATTCCTTGAGAGTGATTGAGGATTTAAATAAAATAGGATGTGCCTATTTTAATGTGCCAGACACTAGGCCAATTGCTTTCCCAAACTATTTGATGAACTTGGGAGTTTTTAAATTATGAATTCAATTTATTTAATAGTTGCAGGACTATTCAAGTTATCTATTTTATATTGGGTGTCTTGTAGTAATTTGTGCTTTCCAAGAAATTGGTTCATTTATCTAAGTTGTTAACTTTATGTTTGTTGGGTTGTTCACACTATTCCCTTATCTACTTTTTTTTTTTTTTTTGGTTCCCTTGGGTGGGCACCAGTAATCAAACCCAGGTCTCTGGCATGGCAGGCAAAAACTCTGCTGCTGAGCCACCATCGTGCTGGCCTTGCTTATCCTTTTGGCATCTGCAGGATCTGTAGTGATATCCTGTTTCATTCCTGATACTGATAATTTACATCTTTTCTCTTTTTTTTCTTTGTCAGTCTTGTTAATGGTGTGTCAATTTGACTAATCTTTTCAAAGAACCAGATTTTTATTTTATTGACTGTCTCCATTGTCTTTTCTGTTTTCGCTTTCATTGATTTCTGCACTGTTTTATAATTTCCTTTCTTCTGCTTGCTTTGGGTTTATTTTGCTCCTCACTTTCTGTTTTCTTGAGGTGGGAGCTTAGATTATTGATTTGAGACTTTTCTCTTTTCCTAATGTAAGCATTTAGTGCTATAAATTTCCCTTTCAGTACTGATTTACCCGTGTCTCACAAATTTTGATATATTGTATTTAAATTTTTATGTAGTTCAGTGTACTTTAAAATTTCCTTTTAGATTTCTTTGACCCATGGATTATAAAAGAAATGTTTTATTTTCCACTGTAATAAATTTTTCCTGTTATCTTTCTATTACTGATTTTTAGTCTGATTCTATAGTGATCAGAGAATATACTCTGTATGATTTCATTTCTTTTAAATTTGTTGAAGTTTGTTTTATGGTTCAGGATATGGTCTATCTTGCTAAATGTTTCATGGTCACTTGAAAAGAATGTATATTCTGCTGTTTTTAGGTGGGGTGTTCATAAATGTCATTTAACTTCTCTTGGTTGATGGGGATGTTGAATTCTTCTCTTCTTCTTGCTGGTTTTCTGTCTAGCTTGTTTGATTCATTGTTGAGAGGAAACTGTTGAAATTTATGACAATAATTATGGATTTTTCTGGTTCTCTTTTCCATTCTATGAGTTTTTGCATTACATATTTTGTGGCTCTGTTGTTAGTGATACACATTAAGGAATGCTACATTGTCTTGGTGAATTAAACCTTTTACCATTAGGTAATATTCTTCTCTGTCTCTAGTGATTTTCTTTGCTCAGATGTCTACTTTATCTGGTGATATAGCTACTCCGCTTTCTTTCTTAAACGTTTTTTTATTGTGAAAAATGACAAATATACAAAAAAGCAATAAATTTCAAAGTACATTGCAACAATGAGTTGTAGAACCAATTTCAAAGTTTGGTATGGGTTATAATTCCACAACTTTAGGTTTTTATTTCTAGCTGCTCTAAGGTACTGGACACTAAAAGAAATATCAATATACTGATTCAGTATGCATACTGATTTGTTAAACCCGACCTTCCCTGTATAGCTCCACCATCAACTTTAATCTTTCTCTCACTCTTTATGGGTATTTAGGCTAAGGCCATTCTAACATTTTCATGTTGGAAGGGGCTGTCGATAATATGGGATTGGGGGATGGAACTAGTTGACGTTCTAGAAAGGTGGGCCCCTCTGCATTTCAGGTCTTGTCTGGTCCAGGGACCTATCTGGAGATTGTAGATTTCTGGAAAGTTACCCTAATGCATGGAACCTTTGTAGAATCTTATATAATGCCCTAGGTGTTCTTTAGGATTGGCAAGAATGGTTTTTGTTCAGGTTTGGCAAGTTATGATAGTAGCAATGTCTAATTGACACTTGCATAAGAGTGACCTCTAGAGTAGTTTCTCGACTCTATTTGAACTCTCTCAGCCACTGATACCTTATTTGTCACACTTTGCTTTTCCCCATTTTGGTCAAGATGGCATTATTTATTCCATGGTGCCAGGGTCAGACTCATTTCTGAGGGTCATCTCCCATGCCACCAGGGAGACTGTCATACCTGGATATCATGTCCCATGTAGAGGAGGGGGCAATGGTTTCACTTGCAGAATTGGGCGTTGAGAGAGAGGCCACATCTGAGCACAAAAGAGGTCCTCCAGAGGAACTCTTAGGCATACCTATAGGTAGACTAAGCTTCTCTGCTACATACATAAGCTTCACAAGAGCAAGCCTCAAGATCAAGGGCTTGTCCTCTGGATTAGGGTGAACCTAATGTTCAACACAGTATCTAGGGTTTCCCCGGTGGTGAAGTTTAATAGTTCCATATTGTTTCTCCAATCCTGCAAGGGACTTTGCCAATATTTTTTTATTATCTGCTTAATATACTCTGGGGTGTACCCAGGTACATTAAGCTATACAGGATTAAAGACTCTCATTCTTATTCTGGGCTCCCTGTGTTTGGATTGTTTAAATGATCTATCCAGACAGGTTGAGTTAGATTATGTGCTACTGAAAATTTAGATTCTGGACAAAATAAACCTTTCTTCCTTTGTCCCATAGAATAGGTGTAGTTCTAAAATAAGGCAATGTCTTCCTTACCCATATTCCTGTTTTATTAATGTTTGTATGGTATATCATTTTCCATCCTTTTACTTTCAACCTACTTGTATCGTTTATATTCAAAGTGAATTTCTTATATGCAGCATATAGTTGGGTCATGATTTTTATAAAGTCTGCCAGCGTCCGTATTTTAACTGGAATAGTTAGATCACTTACATTTAATGCAATTATTGGTGTATTTGGAAGCAAATCATGTAGAGCAGTGATTCTCATAGGGTGGTGCTTAGACCTGGAGGTTCAGCATCATATGGGTAACTGGTTAGGCACATTGTCATATCCCATTCCAGACTTACTGAATCAGAAACTTTAGGAGAGGGACCCAGAAAAGTAGGCTTTAACAAGCTCTCTAGGTGATTCTGATGCATGCTAATGTTTGAGAAACACAGCTATAGGGCCTACTATCGATTCTTTTTTTTCCAGATGGGATGGGAGTCGAGGCAAGATTTTGAGCAAAGGAGAGTTTTGATCTGATTTAGGTTTTGGCTGTTGTGAGAACAGACTCAAGTTGGGGAGCAAGAGTGGAAGATTCTTTGAAGTGTGGTGCCTGGAACAGTAGTATCAGCATCACCTAGAAGCTTGTTAGGAATGCAAATTTATTTATTTGACAGAATCAGATCTCTGCACAGTGGGGTCCAGGAATCTGTTTTTTTTTTTTAAAAAAACAGTTTTATTGTAAAAAACAAACAAACATACAAACATTCTATATAGTGTGTACAATCAGTGGCTCATAATATCATCACATAGTTGCATATTCATCACCGTGATCATTTTTAACATTTGCATCTCTCTGGCAAAAGAAATAAAGAAAAAAAAAGAAAAAACTCATACATGCCATACCCCTTACCCCTCCCTCTCATTGACCACTAGTATTTCCATCTACTCAATTTATTTTAACCTTTGTTTCCCCATTTGTTTATTTTTTATCCATTTTTTTTACTGATCTATCCATACCATAGATAAAAGGAGCATCAGATACAAGGTTTTCACAATCACACAGTCACATTGTAAAAGCTGTATCATTATATAATCATCTTCAAGAAACATGACTACTGGAACACAGCTGAACAGTTTCAGGTACTTCCCTCTAGCCACTCTAATGCACCATAAGCTAAAAAGGGGGGAAATCTATATAATGTGTAAGAATAACATAACCTCCAGGATAACCTCTCGACTCTGAAATCTCTCAGCCACTGACTTTATTTTGTCTCATTTCTCTTCCCCCTTTTGGTCAATAGGTTTTTCTCAATCCCTTGATGTTGAGTCCCAGCTCATCCCAGGATTTCTGTCCCACGTTGCCAGGAATGTTTACTCCCCTGGGAGTCATGTCCCATGTAGAGGTGGGAGGGCAGTGAGTTCACTTGCCATGTCGGCTTAAAGAGAGAGAAGCCACATCTGAACAAAAACAGAGGTTCTCTGGGGGTGACTCTTAGGCAGAATTTTAAGTAGGTTTAGCCTGTCCTTTACAGGGATAAGTTTCATAGGGGCAAACCCCAAGATCAGCCTGTTGATTTGGTTGTCCCCACTGCTTGCAAGAATATCAGTAATTATCCAAATGGGAAAGTAGAATTTTTCCCCATTTCTCCCCATTCCCCCAAGGGGACTTTGAAAATATTTCTTTATTCACTGTTCAAATCACTCTGGGATTTATTGGGGCATCACACTAACCTGGACAAACCAACAAAATCTCATGCCCTTTTCAAGGTTCCATGTACTTATGGTGTTCAATTAAACTGACAGTACAAGTTAAATTAGGAAATGTACTAGTCAAAATATAAATTTGCACCAAATAAACATTTCTCCCTTTAGTTTCACACAGAAGTTGAAGTTTTAAAATATGATTAGCTATCTATTTTCAACACCCTGCCATACTGACATTCCTTTGTTCTTCCTTATGAAAAAAACAGTTTTTAATTTGTGCATTTAGTCACTAGCATTGTACACTCTAGGCATTCCTAAATTATACCATCTCAGTCTTTATTGTCTATCTCTCCTTCTGGTTTTATACGTGCCCCTAGCCCTTTTCACTCTATCATTCTCATATTCAGCTTCATTCAGTGTACTTACATTATTGTGCTACAATCAGGTAGTATTGTGCTATCCATTTCTGAATTTTTAGTCAGACCATACAGTATTTGTCCTTTTGTTTCTGGCTAATTTCATTCAGCATAATGTCTTCAAGATCCATCCATGTTGTTACATGCTTCATGGCTTTATCTAACAGCTGTGTAATAGTCCATCGTATGTATTAACCACAGCTTGTTTAGCCACTGATTCTGTTGATGGACATTTGGTCTGTTTCTGTCGTATGGGAATTTTAAATAATGCTGCTGTAAACATAGGTGTACAAATGTCTGTTTGTGTTTTTGCCCTCATGTCCTCTGAATATATACCTAGCAATGGGATTGCTGGATCATATGGTAGTTCTATACTTTGCTTCCTAAGGAATGTCCAAACTGCTTTCCAGAGCAGTTGTACCATTTGACAGTCCCACCAACAGTGGATAAATGTGCGTCTTTCTCCACATCCTCTCCAGGACTTATAATTTTCTGTTTTTTTGATACTGGCCATTCTAGTGGGTATGAGATGATACCACATTGTGGCTATGATTTGCATTTCCCTGATAGCCAGGGAAGTTGAGTATCTTTTCATGTGCCTTTTAGCCATTTGCATTTCCTCTTCTGAGAAGTGTCTGTTCATGTCCTTTGCCCATTTTTTAATTGGATTTTTGTCTTTGGGTGTCAGATTGAAAAATCTCTTCATATATTCTGGATATTAAACCCTTATCTGATATGTGGTTTCCAAATATTGTCTTTCATTGCATAGGCTGCCTTTTTACTTTCTTGGCAAAGTTCTTTGAAAAAGTGTTTAATTTTGAGAAGTTACCATTTATCTATTTCTTTCTTAAATGTTCATGCTTTGGTTGTAAGATCTAGGAAACTACTGCCTATGTCAAGTTTTATATTTCCTTACATTTTTTTCTAAAAGTTTTATAGTCTTAGCTCTAATGCCTAGGTGGGAATCTGTGTTTTAACAGGGCCTCCAGAGGCTTCCTAAAATTTGAGAAACACTGCTCTAGTTAGGCAGTGGTACCTTGGACAACATAGTGGTGATGAGAAGTGGTTGGATTCTGAAAATATGTTGATTTAGGGCTTGCTGATTGATTGGATTGGGGTTGTGAAAGAAGTCAAGGATGACTCTATTTTGAGGAGTTTTGTATAAAGAAGAGTGTAGTGGGGCTGTAACTGAAGGGATCACAAGAAAGTTGATTGTATTCAAAGACTGAGATTATAGCCTGTTTGTGTGCATGTCAATGAATGTGAAGTTACTGTGTTGGTTTATCCAAAATTTACTGAAGCCTGTTATATGGCAGACCACGTGCCAGGGCCTGGGTAGATGAGGGAAAAGCTTCCCAGGTGCACTGAATATGCTTTGCATTCCTCCAATTCCTGTGTGCCACTGGCTGGAGTGGTGGATGCCTCCGTTTCTAGGGATGATCTATCCCTGCTTTTATAGATTATGTTCTGCCTGGTCAAGCTGGTTGCAGGAAACCAGAGATTGACTTGGATTTTTCTGATATTTTTTAGATATCAGAAGGAAGGTGAAATGTACTTTTCTTCCTCTTTGTTTATGAATGAAGATACTGTCTTTCCAGGGCACAGTGGTAATAGGACCTGGTTCTTTGTGCACCCTCAGAGAGCAGAGGTTGAACAGACAAGAAACCAGACAGAATCCTGGGCAATCTTGTCACCTCTCAAGCTTCCCTCTCAGTCCCCGCTTAGTTCTGCATCCCTGGAAGAAGTAAGTGCTCACATTACACTGGGTGTTACCTTTACAAACAACTCACATTGTATTGTAGTTATATATTGTAGGGTATAATAGAGTCACATGACCGGGATTTTTATCCTGCTCTGCTACTTATTAGTTTCACAATCTCCAACAAGTTACTTAACCTCTTTGAAACTCAGATTTCTCATCTGTTAAATTAAAATAATAAAGATGATGATAATAGCTAACACTTATCAGGTGCTAGGTACTCTTCTAAATACTTTACCTATTTTAGTTCATTTAATCTTCATAACAGCCCTATAAAATAGATACTATTAATACTCCCATTTTACACATGCAGAAAGTGAAACACAGAGAGGTAGAGTGAGTTGCTTAAATTCACAAAGCTAGTAAGTGACAGAGGTGAGACTCAAACCCAGGTCTGTACTTTTAACCCAGATTATACTTTTAACCATTGTGCAACACTTCCCTTTGAGTACTGTACAAGATGCCCTGCTTTGTTGTGGAAATTAAATGCCATCTATAAAGTTCATCACTCAATTTTCTCATTTCCCTTCATGCAGCTTCTTACTCACTCATTCATTTACAATTCCCTTCCCTGCTTTATTTTCCTTATAGCACTTACCACTATGTGCAACTATTTTGGCACCACCTGTCTGAGGTCTCCTGTAGAAGGTCTACTTTATGAGAGCAGTGTCTGTGCTCAATTAACATTTGTTGAATTAAAGTACTCATTTACTCACCAAATAATTATTGACTGCCTGCCATGTGCAAGGCTCTGCAGTAAGTGTTGGGGATAGTTTATCTTAGTCTTGAGACTGGATGCTGTTGTATTTGTCCTCTTCACCAAGGAAGCCACACAGAGGAAAACAGCACTTACTAATCTTGGTCCATGGAATAATTATTGAGACAGTGCAGCCAGAAGCCTGATTTTCATCTGCCTCCCTCCCTGATCTGAAGAGTTATCTAGCCCAATGAATGTTTTTTGAATTGGGTTGAATAATAAATAATGCAAGACCGGGAGATGGATAACGTGAAGACTTTAGGTGAGCAAGATAAATGCCGTTTGCCAAATGTAGTGGGGACAGACAGGAAGTAAATGAGCAGTTATAAGTCATTGTGCTGAGTGCTAAAATGGGGACCGTGTGTAGGATACCACGGCAGCAGGGAAAAGAAAGGCAGGAATATTCCAGGCAGAGGAAGCCATGTATGTTGAAGCTCAGAGACCAGAAAGAGTCAACTAGCTTTTTTATAGACTTACAGATGTTTTTAATTGTGATAACATATATAGCATAATTTTTTCCATTTTAACCATTTTTATCTGTTCAATTCAGTTGCATTAATTACCTTTATAATGTGCTACCATCACCACCTTCCATTTCTAAAACTTTTTCACCATTCAAACCATGCAGTTTATAATTTATAATTAATTAAGCAATTAATGAGTAATTCCCCTTCCTCCCAGCCCCTGGTAACCTCTAATCTACTTTCTGTCTCTATATATTTGCTTATTCTACATATTTTATATAAGTGGAATCATGTAATTGTCCTGTATCTGGCTTATTTAACTTAGCATAATGTTTTCAAGGTTCATCTATGTTTGGCGACTATATCAGAACTTTGTTTCTTTTTTTATGGCCAAATAGTATTCTATTGTATGGACAGGCCACAATTTGTTTATCCATACATCTGTTGTGGGTTGCTTTTACCTTTTGGGTATTGTGAGTAATGCTGTTATGAACAATCATATACAAGTATTTGTTTGAATACCTGTTTTCAATTCTTTAGGGTATGTACCCATAGTGGAATTGTACATACATGGAATTGTGGGGTCAAATGATAAGTCTGTGCTTAACTTTTTGAGGAACCATCAAACTGTTTTCCACAGTGGCTGTACCATTTTACAATTCTATCAACAATGCACAAGAGTTCCAATTTCTCCACATCTTTGCCAATACTTGTTATTTTCCTTTTGTTTTAACATTTATTTTGAAGTAATGTCAAACTTACAGGGCAGTTACAAAAAAATAATACAAAACCCATAAAGAGAACTCCAACACACACCCTTACCCAGCTGCCCATATCCATGCATTTTTAATATTTTGCCACATTTACTGTATCATTCTATTTATACATCCATCTGTTATCTATCATGCATATATCTGGCTATGTTACCTATTTTCTAAACATTTGAAAATATGTTGAATTAAATCATACTCCTTGAATACTTAATGCTTTCATGTACAGTTCCTGAGAATAAAGATACTACTTATGCAACCACCCAAAGTACAGTTATCCAGTTCAAGCAGTTTAACAGTGATATGAATTTTACAGTCTGTATTCCAGTTTTTTCATATGTCCCAATAATATCCTTTTGACTTTTACCCCTCTATTATTAATTCTAGTCAAGGATCATGGATTGCATTTAATTTTCATTCACATTAGTTGCTCTTTTTTTTCTTCTGAATTGTGGAAACATATACAACATAAACTTCCCCATCTCAACAACTCCCAAGCATAACACTCAGTGGGGTTAAACACATTCAAAATTTTACACTACCTTCACCACCATCCGTTACCAACCACATGTACACTATGTGCCTATGTCCCTCTGTCCCCCATCTCTATGTAGAACTTGTTGCAAATAACGTATATTATGATTCCCAAAACATTGATTTATAATTACTTTTTATGCATTTGCACTTCAGATCCTATAGGAAGTAAGAAGTGAAATTACAAATAGAAAATACAGTAGCACTTATATTTATATTTATGCATGTCATTAACTTTACTGGAGACCTTTATATCTTCATGTGGCTTTGATCTATTATCTAGTGTCCTTTCCTTTCAACCTGAAGAACTCCCATTAGCATTTCTTATAGGGCTGGTATAGTGATGAATTCCCTCAGTTTTTATTTTTCTGGGAATGCCTTAGTGTCTCTCTCATTTAAAAAAAAAAAATTATTTTTTTGTATGCTGTATGGTGGGGATCATTCTTTTTCCATGTGAATATCCCCATATTGCAACATCATTTGCTGAATTTTTGTTTATGCATTTTTGTTTGTTTGTTTGTTTGGGAAGTGCATGGGCTGGGAATTGAACTCGGGTCTCCTGCATGGCAGGCAAGAATTCTACCATTGAACTACCCTTGCACCCCCTATGTACTTTTAATGCAATTTTATTTATACATATTATATATTCACATACCATATAATCATCCAAAGTGTATAATCAGTGGTTTACAGTTTCATCAAATAGCCACGCATTCATCATCACAATAGATTTTTCTTTTTTTCTTGGTGCATGGCCCGGGAATTGAGCCCAGGTCTCCTGCATGAAAGGCAAGCATTCTACCACTGAACCACCTGTGCACCCAGTCACAGTAGATTTTTGAATATTTTCATTGCTCCAAAAAAATAAAAATAAGAATAAACTTAAAAATAAAAGTAAAAAAGAACACCTAAAATATCCTATTGCCCCTGTCTACCCAGTTATTTTCATTTATTTTTTGTCTTTATTTTCTTATTCCACTATCCATATACTGGATAAAGGGAGTATCACTCACAGGTTTTTCACACTCAGATGGTCACACCATGGGAGCTATATAGTTATACAGTCATCTTCAAGAATCAAGGTTATTGGATTAGAGATTAACAGTATCAGGTATTTCCCTCTAGCTACCTCAATACACCAAAAACTGAGAAGGAATATCTATACACTGCATAAGAATAACCTCCAGAATGACCTCACAGCTGTATTTGAGGTCTCAGCCACTGAAACTTTGTTTCATTTCCCTTATCCCTTTTGATCAAGAAGTCATTCTCAATCCCATGATGCCAGGGCCAGACTCATCCCCGGGAGTGAGGACCCATGTTGCCAAGGAGATTTACACCCTGGGAGTCATGTCCCACATAGTGGGGGGGGGGGAGCAGTAAGTTTACCTGCTGAGTTGGCTTAGAGAGAGAGGCCACATCTCAGTAACAAAAGATGTTCTCTGGGGGTGACTCTTAGGCTTAGTCATAAGTAGGCTTAGCTTTTCTTTTGCAGTTTCATAAGGGCAAACCCCAAAATCAAGGGCCTGGCCCATCAACTTGGCAGTCCCCAGTGCTTGTGAAAATATCAGATCTTCTCCAGGTGGGGGAGTTTAATGTTTGCACCTTTTCCTCCAGTCCCTCAAGGGACTTTACAAACACTTCTTTATCTTCTACCCAAATTACTCTGGGCTATATCGGGGCATCACACTAACCTGTATTAACCAACGAGATCTCACTTTCTATTCAAGGTTCCATTTAATTACTGTGTTTGAATAAGCTAACCATACAAGTTAAATTAGATATTGTGCTACTGAAAATATAAATTTTGCACCAAATAAACATCTCTTCCTTTGGTCTCACACAGAAGTTGAAGTTTTAATATACAGTCATTATCATCCTTTACCCTTTAGTCTGATATACCTTAGTCCTACCCACATCAGCTTCATTTATATCTTTAATTGAAGTCTGATCACTTTTTCAGTGTATTTAACAGCTGCTGTATGTCTCCCTTAATTTTGAAAAGCAGTTTTACTGGATATAGAATTCTTGGTGAGCAGTTTTTTCCTCTTAGCACTTAAAGTATGTCACTGTCTTCTTCCCTTTGTGGCTTCTGATGAGAAATCAGAATTAAATCTTATAAATCTTATTGAGGGTCCCTTGTATGTTACTCGTTCCTTTTCTTTTGTTCCTTTTAGAATTTGATTATCCATGTGTCTGGGTGTGGCTCTCTTTTAGTTTATACTGTTTGAATTTCATTGAGCTTCTTGAATATGTATATTCATGTCTTTAAATTTGGGAAGTGTTCAGTATTATTGCTTTAAATATTCTCTCTGCTACTTTCTCTGTTTCTTCTCCTTCTGGGGCTCCCACAATGCATATATTGGTACTTGATGGTGTCCCGCAGGTCTCTCAGGCTCTGTTAATTTGTCATCATTCTGCTTTTTTTCTGTTCTTCAGACTGAATGATTTCTTATCTTCTTATTTCTTAACTCTTATTGAGTTCACTGATTTTTTTCTTCTCCTAGCTCCAATCTGCTGTTGAATACCTCTAGGGAAATTTAGTTTCTATTTCTGTAGTGTTCAGCTTTTAAAGATTTCTCTCTCTTCATCGATATCCTCTTTGTGTTCATCTATCATTTTTCCTGAATTCCTTTACTTTCTATGTTTTCTTTTATCTCTTTGAACATCTTTAGGACCATTTAAAAAGTCTTTGTCTGATTTGTCCCAGGTCTGGTATTTCTTGTTGGTTGTTTCTAAGGCTTTACGTTCCTCTGCAAGGTTCATCATTTTGTATTTCTTTCAGTGCTTTTTCTTTTTTTTTTAAACTTTTTTAATTGTATAATATAACATGTATACAAAGTAAAGAAAGAAAAAAGCAATAGTTTTCAAAGCACTCTTCAACAAGTAGTTACAGGATAGATCCCAGAGTTCATCATGTGCTACCATACCATCCTCAGATTTTTCCTTCTTGCTGCTCCAGAACATTGGAAGCTAGAAGGAATAAATATTTTTTTATCATCACAATCAACTTTTTTTGTGAAAACTAATATATATACAACAAAGCAGTAAATTTCAAAGCACAGCACAACAATTAGTTATAGAATAGATTGCTGAGTTTGATATGGGTTGCAATTGCATAATTTTAGAATTTATCTATCTGCTCTAAGATACTGGAGACTAAAAGAAATATCTATATAATGATTAAGCAATCATACTTGTTTGTTAAACCCTACATTCTCTGTATAACTCCACCATCATCTTTGATCTTTCTCCCACTCTATAGGGGTATTTGGGCTATGGCCATTCTAACTTTTTCATATTGGAAGGGTCTGTCAATAATAAAAGGTAAGAAGATAGAACTAGCTGATGTTCTAGGTTTCAGGAATTATCTGATCCAGGGACCTAACTGGAAGTTACCCTAGTGCATAGAACTTTTGTAGAATCTTGCTCTAAGTGTTCTTTAGGATTTGCTGGAATGGTTTTGGTTGGGGTTGTGCAAGTTATGATAGGTAGCAATGTCTAACTGAAATTTACATAAGAGCAACCTCCAGAGTACCTTCTTGACTCTATTTGAATTCTCTTAGCCACTGACACCTTATTTCTACACTTCTTTTTTTCTGTTTTTGTCAGGATGGCATTCTTTCAATGCTTTTTAACCTTTTACTATAACCTGGACATTTTGATATTTTAAATGTGTCTCTAGAATTTAGACACTGAGGTGTCTGTTTCTTAAGCTTGTATCCAGCTACAATTATGACAGAGCTTTCCTTTAATACATGGCACTAACAAAAGGAAAGGAAAACATCTTTCATAGTCTTTGCAAATTGGCTTGTGTTTATCCCTCTATACAGTAAATTTGCCTGAGGTAAAAGTTAGAATTCTCCCTGGTCTTTCTTTGCATACATCTTGTTCTGGGCATGTGTGCACTGGCTTAGAAATTCTCCTGTTTACATGAATCCACATGTCCCCTTTTCTCCAGGAAACTGTGTGTCTTCATTGCCCAAGGCACCACACTGTGTGGACTACTGCCAGCAGTCTCCTGCCCCAGGCTGCTGTCATTTGTCTGAGTTGACTGTTTTCACATAGCACTTTGTTAGAGAGCTCTGAGAGCTGCCTCTTGGTGCAGGGCAAGTTCTGGTTGAGTCTCTCAGGCTGCCGCCAGATAGATTGGCACAGATATACAAGCCCTTAGTTTGTGCACGAGAGTTACTTTGCTCCCTCAGAAGAACTGGGACCAGGACTTGCTGTTCCATACCAAGCGGAGGTGTGTCCAGCCAGTGGGCCATGAGATCCTATTGTTTGTAAGTTGCCTTTAAAAAAAAAAAATTGGTCATTGCCTCCTTACTGCAAACTTTTTAAAAAATTTTACTTTTATTTTTATAAACACTCCCCTTCTCCCCCATCCCCTAGTAACTTGTAATCTACTTTCTATCTCTGTGAATTTGGTATTTCTAGTCATCTCTTATAAATGATATCATGTAATTTTGTTTTATGTGTCTGCTTATTTCACTAAGCATTTTTTTCAAATTATTTATTTTTTGTTAAACATAACAACATACAAACACGAACATTCTTACCATATGATCATTCCATTCTTAATATATAATCAGTAACTCACGATATCATCACATAGTTGTATATTCATCATCATGATCATTTCTTAGAACATTTGGATCAATTCAGAAAAATAAATAAAAAGAAAAAAATTAATACATACCATATCTGTACTCCCTTTCATTGATCACTAGCATGTCAATCTATTAAATTTCTTTTAACATTTGTTCCCCCTATTATTTGTTTATTTTTAATCCATATGTTTTATTCATCTGCCCATAAGGTAGATAAAATGAGCATCATACACAGGGTTTTCACAATCACAATCACTGAGCAATTTTTAAAACTAATAGCCATCCAAAAGATATAAAGTAGTATCTCAATGTGTTTTTTTTTTTTGCATGGACAGGCACCAGGAATTGAACCCAGGTCTCTGGTATGGCAGGTGAGAACTCTGCCTGCTGAGCTACTGTGGCCCGCCCTCAATGTGGTTTTAACTTACAATTCCCTGATGACTAATGATGTTCAGCATCTTTTTATATGTTTATTGAATATTTATATATCTCCTTTGGAGATATGTCTGTTTAAGTCCTTTGCCCATTTTTAAATTGAGTTTTTTGTCTTTTCTTTATTGAGTCAGGTTCTTTATATATTGTGGATTTTCACCATTATTTGTTAAATGATTTGCAACTCTTCTCCCATTATATAGGTTGTTTTTTCACTTTTTTGATAATATCCTTCATGTGCAAAAGTTTTAAATTTTTACTAAGTCCAACTTATCTATTTTTCTTTTGTTGCTTGTGTCTTTGATGTTATATCCAATAATCCATTGCCAAAAACAAGGTCCTGAAGATTTTCCTCTATGTTTTCTTCTAAGAGTTTTATGATTCTAGCTCTTATATTTAGATATTTGATTCATTTTGAGTTAATTTTTGTATATGATATAGAGTAGGATTCTATATTTATTCTTTTGCGTGTGGGTATCCAGTTCTCCCAGCATCATTGTTGAAGAGACCATTCTTTCCTGGTTGAGTGGACTTAGCACCTTTGTCAAATATCAGTTGGCCTTAAATCTAAGGGTTTATCTCTAGACTCTCAGTTCTATTCCATCTGTCTATATATCCTTATACTACTGCCACTCTACTTTGATTACTGTAGCTTTGTAATAATTCATTTACCTTTGATAATAACTTTATGAAGTGGGCTGAGTTTTTATCTCGGTATTAGAAATGAGGAAGCTAAGGCACAGAGAGTTTAAACAACTTGCCCAAGATTCTACAGATAATAAGTAGCATAGCTAGGATGTAAACCAAGACATTCTGGCCCTAAAATGTGAGTTCTGAGCTTGACACTAGGGTGTCTACTCAGTGGAGGGAGAGTATGAGAGGTAAGACTCGAGTGGCTACAGCTTTCTGGCTTGAACATCTTGTGAGGTCATCATGCCCTTTGCTGAAATGGGAAAACTAAGAGAGGAAGCATGTTTAGGTGATGACAGAGAGAGAAGTAGAGTTTGGATATGTTCAACTGTGGTATGTAAATTGGCCATCCAATAGAAATACCCAGGAAGCCGTTGGAGAGAGGCTACTGGGGAGCAAGTAAGATCAGTGAGGGAAAGTGAGGAGAGAAGAGTGCCTAGGCAGGAAGGCCACAGAAATTCCAACATTTTAGAATTGGAGAAAAGAATCCATTAGGAAACAGAAAGAATATCTAGAGACATAATTAAGATCACATCACTTCCCAACTCATAGTCCTCCTATGGCTCCCCAACGCTTTGTTCAGGAAAAGCCAGAGTCCTTTATGATGGCCTATAAAACCCTATTACATGAGCCTATTACCTTTCTGACCT
The DNA here is from genome assembly GCF_023851605.1 of Tamandua tetradactyla. NCBI lineage: Eukaryota > Metazoa > Chordata > Mammalia > Pilosa > Myrmecophagidae > Tamandua > Tamandua tetradactyla. The sequence goes on from NC_135336.1 coordinate 649,598, forward strand.
ATTGCTGTCCCCTTTGTACCCTCTACTCTGCAAACACTGTCCTCCTATGTATTGCTTTAATATTTTATGCACACTTTTACCACAGGGCTTTTGTACTTGCTCTTCTCTCTAATTGGCATGCTCTTCTTTCATATTCATATGGTTTCCTCTCTTATAAAAGTCATTTTGTCAGTTAGTCCTTCCCTGTATTCTCTACTAAAGTTTCACTATCACTGTCATCCACCCTCCTATAGTTGTGTATGTGCATTTATGTGTACACATGAATATATATGTGTATATACCTGTATATTCCCTTTCCTGCTTTATTTTTTCTGCTTAGCTTATTTATCTAACATAAAATATATTTCATTGATTTATTTTTTTTCTTGTCTGCCCCCCATTGGAACGTTAGCTCTATGAGGGCAAGGATTTAAAAAAAAAATTTTATTGATTTTTAAATTTTTGTGAAAAATATGGCAAGAAAGAAACACAAACATTCTTAACATATGATCATTCCGTTCTACATATATAATCAGTAATTCACAATATCATCACATAGTTGCATCATGATCATTTCTTGAAATGTTTTTATCTTCAGAAAAAGATATAAAAAGAAAACACAAAAAAATTCATACATGCCATATCCCTTACCCCTCCATTTCACTGACCACTAGCATTTCAATCTAAGTTTATTTTAACATTTGTTCCACCTATTATTCATTTTTATTCCATATGTTTTACTTGTCTATTATAAGGTAGATAAAAGGAGCATTAGACACAAGGTTTTCACATTCACATAGTCACACTGTGAAAGCTATATCATTATATAATCATCTTTAATAAACATGGCTACTGGAACACAGCTCTACATTTTTAGGCAGTTCCCTCCAGCCTCTCCATTACATCTTGACTAACAAGGTGATATCTATTTAATGCATAAGAGTAACCTCCAGGATAACCTCTCAACTCTGGAATCTCTCAGCCATTGACACTTTATTTTGTCTCATTTCACTCTTCCCCCTTTGGGTCAAGAAGGTTTTCTCAATCCCTTGATGCTGAGTCTCAGCTTATTCTAGGATTTCTGTTCCACATTGCCAGGAAGGTACACATCCCTGGGAGTCATGTCCCATGTAGACAAGGGGAGGGTGGTGAGTTTTCTTGTTGTGTTGGCTGGAGAGAGAGGCCACATCTGAGCAACAAAAGAGATTCTCTTGGGGGTGACTCTTAGGCCTAAATTTTAAGTAGACTTGACCTATCCTTTGTGGGGTTAAGTTTCATATGAACAAACCCCAAGACTGGGGGCTCAGCCTGTAGCTTTGTTGTCCACCCTGCTTGTGAGAATATAAAGAATTCAACTTGGGGAGGTTGAATTTTCTCCCCGTTCTCACCGCTCCCTGAACAGGACTCTGCAAATATTTTCCACTCACTGATTGAATCCCTCTGGGATTCATTGGGGCATCACTCTGGACAAACCAACAAAATCTCATGTCCTACACAAGATTCCAAGTACTTATGGTGTTCAATCAAGCTGTCTACATAAATTATATTAGGAAATGCACTAGTCAAAATATAAATTTTGTACCAAATAAACATTTTTTGCTTTAGTCTCACATGTAAGGTGAAATTTTAAAATGTTAATTACCATCTATTTTCAGCACCCTGCAGTAATGACATTCCTTTGTTCTTCCTCATGCAAAAACATTTTTAAAATTTGTACATTTAGTCACTATTATTATACACTCTAGGCATTCCTAGATTATGCCATCTCAATCTTCATCGTCTATCTTTCTTTCTGATTTCATTTATGCCCCCAGCCCTCCTCCCTCTATCATTCTCACATGCAGCTTCATTCAGTGTTTTAACATAATTGTATTACAGTTAGGTAGTATTGTGCTGTCCATTTCTGAGTTTTTATATTCAGTCCTGTTGCACAATCTGTATCCCTTCAGCTCCAATTACCCAATATCTAACCCTATTTCTATCTCCTGATGGTCTCTGTTACCAACGAAATAGTCCAAGTTTATTCATCGATGTCAGTTCATATCAGTGAGACCATATAGTATTTTTCCTTTTGTTTCTGGCTAATCTCACTCAGCATAATGTCCTCAAGGTCCATCCATGTTGTTACATACTTCATAACTTTATTCAGTCTTACAGCTGCATAATATTCCATCATACGTATATACCACAGTTTGTTTAGCTACTCATCCATTGATGGACATTTTGTCTGTTTCCATCTCTTTGCAATTGTAAATAATGCTGCTATAAACATTGGTGTGCAAATGTCCATTTGTGTCTTTGCCCTTATTTCCTTTGAGTAGATACCTAGCAATGGTATTGCCGGGTGATATGGCAATTCTGTATTCAGCTTTTTGAGGAGCTGCCAAACTGCCTTCCACAGTGGTTGCACCATTTGACATTCCCACCCACAGTGAATAAGTGTGCCTCTTTCTCCACATCCTCTCCAGCACTTGTCATTTTCTGTTTTGTTGATAATAGCCATTCTGGTGGGTGTGAGATGATATCTCATTGTGGTTTTGATTTGCATTTCTCTAATGGCCAGGGACATTGAGCATCTCCTCATGTGCCTTTTGGTCATTTGTATTTCCTCTTCTGAGAAGTGTCTGTTCAAGTCTTTTTCCCATTTTGTAATTGGATTGACTGTCTTTTTGTTGTTGAGCTGAACAATCTCTTTATAAATTCTGGATACTAGACCTTTATCTGATATGTCGTTTCCAAATATTGTCTTCCATTGTGTAGGCTATCTTTTTACTTTCTTGATGAAGTTCTTTGATGTGCACAAAGTGTTGAATTTTAAGGAGTTCCCATTTCTTTCTTTCTTTCTTTCTTCAGTGCTCTTGTTTTGGGTGTAATATCTATAAAACCACCTCCAAGTATAAAATTTATAAGATATTTCCCTATGTTTTCTTCAAACTGTTTTATGGTCTTAGATCTAATGTTTAGGTCTTTGATCCATTTTAAGTTTACTTTTGTATAGGGTGTGAGATATGGGTCTTCTTTCATTCTTTTGCATATGGATATCCAGTTCTCTAGGCACCATTTATTGAAGAGACTGTTCTGTCCCACGTGAGTTGGCTTGGCTGCCTTATCAAAGATCAATTATCTATAGATGAGAGGACTCTAGTCTATTCCATTGGTCAGTACATCTATCTTTATGCCAGTAACATGCTGTTTTGACCACTGTGGCTTCATAATATGCCTTAAAGTCAGGTAGCATGAGGCCTCCGACTTCATTTTTTTTCCTCAGGATATTTTTAGCTATTCTGGGCAGCCTGCCCCTCCAGATAAATTTGTTTATTGGTTTTTCTATTTCTGAAAAGTAAGTTATTGGGATTTTAATTGGTATTGCATTGAATCTGTAAATCAGTTTAGGTAGAATTGACATAGTTAAGATGTCAATTTAGTCTTCCAATCCATGAACACGATATGCCCTTCCATCTATTTAGGTATTTTGTGATTTCTTTTAACAGTTTCTTGTAGTTTTCTTTGATAGGTTTTTTTGTCTCTTTAGTTAAATTTATTCCTAAGTATTTTATTCTTTTGGTTGCAATTATAAATGGAATTCATTTCTTGATATCCCCCTCAGAAAATCAAGAATGAATACTAGTTCATTACTGGTGTATAGAAACACTATGGATTTTTGAGTATTGATCTTGTAGCCTGCCATTTTGCTGTACTCATTTATTAGCTCTAGTAGTTTTGCTGTGGATTTTTTGGGTTTTTCGATATATAGTATCATATCATCTGCAAACAGTGAGAGTTTTACTTCTTCCTTTCCAATTTTGATGCCTTGTATTTCTTTTTCTTGTCTAATTGCTCTAGCTAGAACTTCCAACACAATGTTGAATAAAAATGGTGATAGTGGACATCCTTGTCTTTTCCTGATCTTAGGGGGAAAGTATTCAGTTTTTCCCCACTGAGGATGATATTAACTGTGGGTCTTTCATATATTGGCATCTTAATTATATTTAGTCTTCCAGTCCATGAACATGGTATGGAGAGCAAGCATTTTTTGTTTTCTTCTTTCTGGGTCCAGTTCTCCCTAGCACCTAAACCAGGGCCTGGTAAATACTCATTAAATGTTTGTTTAATGAATGGACACCAGGAAAATGAGGTGTTACAGAATTCAAGGATAGAGAGATTTCCAAGAGGAGAGACTGCAGTGTCACCAATATGGAAATACTGTTAAGAGTTAAAAATGATATAAAGAAGAGAAATATTTATGCATGTATCAACCAGGAGGTTCAAACCTTGGTGAGATCTGTTTTAGAAGAGAGTGGGGACTGTAGTGGGGGGTAAGAAAGTACACAAAGCAATTTTTTTAAAAATTCTTTTTATATGCTTGGCCCTGATAGAACATCTTTGGGTATTACAGGGTGGTTTAGAACAGGAGGTAGGGTTTTCACTGTATGTGCTTGTGTAAACTTTGTTTTGCATGGGCAGGCACCGGGAATTGAACCCGGGTCTCTGACATGGTAGGTGAGAACTCCCCCTGCTGAGCCACCATGACCTGCCCCTTGTATACATTTTGAATTTTGTAACATGTGTAAGTGTTACCCATTAAAATAAAAGTTATTATGAAGCTGCAAAGATGATGTTTGGTTATGAATGGGGAGAGGAGCAAACAGGAAAGATGATGGGTCTTTTTTTAATTTTTAAGGATGAGTGAGCTTATTTAAATTTTAAGGGAAAGGAGAAGGTAGAGAGGGAGAGCTTGCAGATATTGTAGAAAGAGGATAATTTGTTGAGAAAGTAAAAAAAGATATGACCCAGGTGGGAAAACTGTCTTTAGAAGGAAGGAAGGATAGCCTTTTCATCATGAACAAGATAGATTTGGCTTGGGAAGGTGAGATCATTTCCATCTGATTGCTTTCATATTCTCTAAGAAGTAGGAGGCAAGGTTATTTGCTGAGAGAGAACTAGTAGGTAGTTTGGTCAGAGATTTGGAATAGCTACTGTGGAGTGTGTGTAGGAGGGCTGAGCAGAAAAATATAGGAGGAAATCTGGGCATCATATCCAAGATAATTTGGATAGTATGAATTTGTTGTGGCATCAATCCATTTGGGTGCTTTTTCTCTAGCTATGTCTAATGGTCCAGTTTTTGTGGCTGGACTGATCCAGGGTTGGGGTTTGTATGTAAGAGTGATAGAAAGGCAAGAGTGTTGAGGATATCTGTAAGAGAGTGGTTGAAGTGAGGAATATTGGAATCTAAGCTAGACAGGGAAGGAAGATGAAGTCCAAAATAAGTGAATAGGGGAAAAGTAGGAGGATCAAGGGATTGTGAGGGCAAAGAACAAGGGTAGTGAGTAGGAGCTGGTGGTTAGAGAGTGTGATATATGAAATTCATATTTCAGAGATGGAATAATTACATATGTTTACAAGTTCTGGGGTTTAACCATGAGACTCTATGGCTAAAATGATAGAAGAAGCAACAGTCTCTGAAGATGAGAATGTCATAGAACTAAAAGGCCATGATGTTGGGCCTCCACATTGACACTTGTGTCACACATGTGTTGGCATGATTTGGGCTGGAGAGAAATCTGTAGTGGGCTCTTCTGTGAGTGAGGATGTGTTGTGGAGGTACAGTGGTTATAAAAAGATGTAGGAAGTGATATGATTGGATGATATGAAACTCGGAGAGGTGAGGGATTTTACACAAGGATAGAGGAAAGATGATCTAAATGTCTTACTGGAGAGTGAGGGGAATGTCTGCTCATACCCACAGCCCAGCCTTGAGTTATGAGGGTGTGGGAAAATGTGCAGCTTCCACCTAATAGGATTCTCACACAGTACTTTCTGTGGCAAAGGATGGGGGAATTAAAAAAAATTTTTTTCCAAATCATAATGGGTCAATCCTTTTGTAAGGCAAAATAAAATGAATAACTAGAAAGATTATATGAACTAGTTTTTTATGATTGGATTCAATAGTCATAGCATTACTCTGCCATATTGCTATAAAAATTTCTAGATGCTTACTCTCACTTTCTGTACTTATCACAGACCTGTAGTAAACAGTTCACAAGCTAAGATCAGTCCATAGGACACACTTTGAATAGCATTGGTTTAGTGGGCATGGTTTTCTTTTAGGAGAAGCTGGGTTTAGTGAGCTAGGAAGGTGAACGAGATGGGGGAGGTGTTTGAAGGGGAAGTGAACATAGACGAGATTGTTTATCAGGGAATGAGGTTGCTAGGGGTACAACAGAAAAGCTGGGGAATTGAGAAAAACAGTGGATATTTGGGGTAGAGAACACATAGCCATATAGGGATGAATGTTCAGGAGAGATAGATGACTTGGAAGGGCTTGAGACAGAAAGCATGTAGTGCAGGGAAGTGAATTGATGCTACTTTTTTCTTTTTAATATTTTTATTGGCAAATCTTCACACATATACATTCCATACAAGGTATATAATCAATGGCACACAGTATCATCACATAGTTGTGTATCCATCACCGTGATCATTTCTAGAGCATTTGCATCATTCAAGAAAAAGAAATAAAAACAAAAAAGAAAGCACTCATGCATCCCTTGTGCCTTATCCTTCCCTCTCATTGACCACTAGTAATTCAATCTACCTAATTTATTTTACCTCTATATCTCCCCTATTATTTATTTTTTATCCATATTTTTTTACTCATCTGTCCATACCCTGTATAAAAGGATCATTAGACACAAATTTTCACAATCACACAGTCACATTGTAAAATTTATATTGTTATACAGTTGTCTTCAAGAATCAAGATTACTGGAACACAGCTCCACAGTTTCAGTTACTTAACTTGAGTCACTCCAATACACCATAAACTAAAAATTGGTATCTATATAATGCATAAGAATAACCTCCAGGGTAACTTCACAACTGTTTGACATCTCTCAGCCACTGAAATTGTATTTTGTCTCATTCATCTCTTCCCCTTTTTGGTCAAGGAAGGCTTTCTCAATCTCATTATGTCAGGTCCTAGTGAATTCTGGAAGTTCTGTCCCACCTTGTCAGGGACATTTACACCCCTAGGAGTCATATCCCATGTAAGGGCGAGGGCAGTGAGTTCACCTGTCGAGTTGTCTTAGAGAGAGGACACATCTGGGCAACAAAAGAGGTTCTCTGGTGATGACTTTTAGGTATAATTTTAAATAGGCTTAGGCAGTCTGAAACTTTGCAGCACTAAGTTTCATAGGGGTGAACCCCAAGAACAAGGGTTCAGCCAATTGATTTGGTGTTCCCACTGCTTGCAAGAATATCATAAATTCTCCAAATGGAGAAGTTGAATATTTCCTTTCTCCCTAGTCCTCCGAAGTGACTTTGAAAATACTACTTTATTCACTGCCCAAATTACTCTGGGATATATCAGGACATCATGCTAACCTGGACAAACCAACAAGATCTCATGCCCTGTTCAAGATTCTATGTACTTATGATGTTCAGCTAAACTGGCTGTACAAGTTAAATTAGGTAATGCACTACCCAAAATATAAATTTTGCACCAGCTAAACCTCTCTTCCTTTGGTCTCACACAGAAGTTGAAATTTTAAAATATGGACCATATCACCCTTTACCCTGTATTCTCATCTATGGGGAATGTACTTTAAAAATGTTTGGCAGGTGTGAAAAGTCAAGTTTGGACTAGGTATCTAGTGAAAAAAAAAAGCTATCACTTTTTTCATTTATAAACACAATCTAATTTAATTATCACAACAATTCCACTCAGTATATACATTATTATTTCCAGTCTACATATGAAGAAACTACAGTTCACCCAGATTTATTTATTCCTCTATGGCTCTGTTTAGTCCTGTTTCCAGGGTCCAAATTCTTTTTTTCTTTTTTTTGTTAGAAAAGTTTTAGCCTTTGTCTGAGGCTCCTTATATCCAGGATATGGATGGATGAGTAAAAATATGGATAAAAATAAATAAATAAATAATGGGGAGACAAAGGACAAAATAAATTGGGTAGATGGAAACACTAGTGGTCAAGGAGAGGGTGGGGTAAGGTGTATGGTATGTATGAGTTTTTTCTTTCTTCTTTTTATTTCTTTTTCTGGAGTGATGCATATGTTCTAAAAAAGTGATCATGGTGATGAATACACAACTATGTGATGATATTGTGAGTCATTGATTGTGCACCATGTATAGAAAGAATGTGTGTGAAGATTTCCTTATAAAAAATAATAAAAAATAAAGAAACTGCTCCTCAGTTCCTGGCAGGTTATCTATCAGGTCTCTTCCTTTGCCTGGCATCACCCAAACCTGGATCAGAAAACAGTTAGCACTGCCCTTCCAGTCGACCAAGATGGCATGGTAAAATGCTCCAGGGTGCCGTCTCCCCATAGAATCTTTAAGCAATTAGCCAAATCTGGCAAATCCATCTTCCTCAAAACTCCAGAAAATAGTTAAAGAGTTGCAGTAATTGAGCAAGGGCTGAATCAAGAAAAAGCACCTTGAAAAATGGTAGGCGAAACTCATGGAGACCTTGGTAGCTCTTCTCCCACCCTGCCTCAGTATGTTGTAGAGCCAGCCTGTGCACCCATTGTGAGTCCCTGGCCCCAGTCCAGAGGGAGCAGAATAACCCTTATGTGCACACAGGGTGCCTATATGTCAGGGTCAGTCTTTTGAGTGGAAACCTGGAAGACTGAACCAGGAAACTTGTCTTAGACTCACCTTCCCAGCATTTGTCTTAGAGGCACAGATGCAGGTTCCATGTATCTACAGTAGTATAAGGTGCCTGGGGCAAAGGATTGCCTGCATTAAATCAGCCAGTAGATCATGAAGGAGGAGGTGAAAGAATGTTTTAAAGGAAATAGAGAGGACATTGGAATTCCTGTAAGTGGAGGAATTCCTAAGGCCAGGAGCAAGCCCAAGCCCAGGACAAAAAATAGACTCCACTCATGCTCAGATTAGATAGAGGACCCTGCATTTGCTTTGGGCTGATCTTGATAGAAGAGCTAAGCTCTGAAGGAGACCACCAGCCAAAGCAGAGCAGTGGCAAATGTCTTCACATAGATTATGGTGGCAAAGGCATGTCTGTTTACTTAGGTGGGGTTGTATGATGTGTGAATAAAACTGTTTAAAAATGAACAGAGAGAAACAAGTGCTAGAGAAAATGTAAAGAAAGAGATATACCTGTTCACTGTCAGTAGTGAATAGTGCCCTCTTGGAGGGCAGTGTGGTGGTTCCGCAGGAGGCTAGGGGTGGGATTGCCATATGATCTTGAAACCCTTTTGCTCAGTATATATCTGGAGGAGCTGAATGTGGGGACATGAATGGACATTTGCACACTGGTGTTTCTGGCAGCAGTGTTTCCGATTTACAATGAATGGAGGTGGCCTAAGGGTACAATTACTTGAGGACTGGGAATGGGGAACTGTAGTATATACATACAGCAGGCTACTGAGAAACTGCAAGAAAGAATGAAGTTGTGAGGCAGCAACCAGGTGAGTGAAACTTAGGGACTGTATTTTGAATGGAATGTCAGAAACAAAAAGACATATTATCATGCCTCACTTATATGGACTAACTGTAATATAAAAACATGGTGAATTGAAGTTGAGAGCATGGGTTATCAAGTTGCAGCCTATTGTAAAGGGTCCTAGATTGTAAGCTCTGACAACAGTCACATATATTCAAGAGTTTTAAGTTATTTAGTTATTTCTAAATTCTGAGATACTGAGCTGTTTGTATATAACCTGGTCATTCCCAGAAACTTCCGATATTTATGTGACATGCAGAGTTAGAGCTCTGAAGCTATGAGAGTCCTATGTAGGAACTGTTTAAGAAGTTGAAAAAGGGATCTGACTTCAACTAGAGATATAAATGAAGCTGATTTGGATAGGACTGGGGTAGATCAGAACATAGGGTAAAGGATGATATTGTCCATATTTTAAAACTTCAAATTCTGTGTGAGAACAAAGGGAGAGATATATAGTTGGTGCAAAATCTGTATTTTGGGTAGTGCATTACCTAATTTAACTTGTATGATCAGTTTAGTTAACCCCATAAGTACATGGAATCTTGAATAGGGAGTGAGACCTTATTGGTTTATCCATGTTAGTGTGCTGCCCCAATATATCCCAGAGTTATTTGGACAATGAATAATGCAAGGTCCCCTTGGCGGACTGGGGAGAAAGGAAGAAATATTCAACTTCCCCATTTGGAGAATTTCTGATATTTTTGCAAGCAGTGGGGACAACCAAATCAATAGGCTAAACCCTCAATCTTTGAGTTTGCCACTATGAAACTTATTCCTATCAAGGATAGCCTAAGCCTACTTAAAATTATTCCTAAGAGTCTCCCCCAGAGAACTTCTTTTGTGGCTCATATGTGGCCTCTCTCTAAGCCAACTTGGCAGGTGAACTCATTGCCCTCCCCCATACATGAGACATGACTCCCAGGAGTGTAAATCTCCCTGGCAAGATGGGACAGAACTCCTGGGAGTCACTGCGACTCAACATCATGGGATTGAGAAAGCCTTCTTGACCAAAAGGGGGAAGAGATAAACCAGACAAAATAAAATTTCAGTGCCTGAGAGGGTTCAAACAGAGTTAAGAAGTAACCCTGGTGGTTATTCTTATGCATTGTATAGATACCCCTTTTTAGTTTATGGTGTATTGGAGTGGCTGGAGGGATGTACCTGAAACCGTTGAGCTGTGTTCCAGTAGCCTTGATTCTTGAATATGGTTGTATAACGGTACAACTTTTACAAAGTGACTGTGTAATTGTGAAAACTTTGTGTCTGATGCTGTTTTTTTATCCAGGGTATGGACAGATGAGTAAAAAATATGTGGATGAAAAATAAATAAATAATAGGGGGGATATGGAGTAAAATAAATTGGGTAGATAGAAATACCTAGTGGTCAGTGAGAGGGAGGGGTAAGGGGTAAGGGATGTATGAGCTTTTTTTCTTTTTATTTCTTTTTCTTAAGTGATGCAAAATGTTTTAAAAATGATCATGGTGATGAATACACAGCTAGGTGATGATACTGTGTGCCATTGAATGTACACCATATATGGAATGTATGTGGGTGAAGATTTGTCAATTAAAATATTTAAGAGAAAAAAATAAAGAAGTTTTGGGTTTATAGAACAATAATGCATAAAATACAGGATTCTCATATACCGCCCTATTATTAACAGTTTGTGTTGGTGTGAAACATTTGTTGCAATTGATGATAGTATATTTTTATAATTGTACTATTAACTATAATTCATAGTTTAATTTGGGGTTCACTGTGTAATATAGTTCGATGGATTTAAAAAATATTTTATTCTGTTAGCATATATACAGTCTAGATTTCCCCTTTTAATTACATTCAGCTGTATATTTCAGTGCTGTTAATTATGTTCACAATGATGCGCTACTATCAACACCATCCATTACCAAATATTTCCATAATTCCAAAAAGGAACCCTATATATTTTAAATCTTAACTACCCATTCCCTATCCCTACCTCATCCCCTGGCAACTTGATTCTAGATTCTGACTCTATGAGTTTCCTGATTCTAATTGTTTGAAATTAATGAGATCCTACGATATTTGTCTTGTTATGCCTGACTTATTTTGAATAACATATTGCATTCAGGGTTTATCCATGTTGTGTTATTAAACATGTATCAGCATTTCATTCCTCTTTATGGTTGAATAATAGTCCATTGTATGTACATACTGCATTTTTATCCATTCGTTGATTGGTATACACTTGAGTTATTTCCATCTTTTGGCAGTTGTGAATGATGCTGCTATGAACATTGGTGTGCAAATATCTATTCATGTCCCTGTTCTGAATTCTTTTGGGAATTGAAAATCCAGCAGTGGGATTGCTGCATCATATAGTAATTCTGTACTTAGCTTTCTGAGGAACCACTAAACTGTCTTCCACAGAAGCTGCACCATTTTAACTTGTCAGCAGCAATGACGACTGTTCCTAATACTCTGCATTCTCTCCAAAACTTGTCATTTTCCATTTTATTAATAGCAGCCATTTTAATAGGTGTGAAATGATATCTCATTATTGTTTTGATTTGCCTTTCCTTGATGGCTAATGATGTTGAGCATCTTCTCATGGGCTTTCTGGCCATTTGTATGCCTTCTATAGAGAAATGTCTATTCAAGTTTTTTTTCTCCCATTTTTTTAAATTGGGCTGTTTGTCTTTTCATTGTTAAGTTGAAAGATTTCTTTATATATCTTGGATAGCAAACCTTAATTGGATAGGTGGCTTCCAAATACTTTCTATTATTGTGTATGTTGTTGTTTTACTTTCATTATAAAGTCCTTTGAGGCACAAAAGTTTTTAATTTTGATGATGTCCTATGTATCAGTTTTTTCTTTTGTTGCTTGTACTTTGGGTGAAAAGTCTAAGAATCTATTGCCTAAGACAAGGTCTTGAAGATGTGATCACTTCTTGATAATTTACTATGTCCCTGGAGGTACTGTGCTTACTCTGTTAGGCACTTTACATTATGTTATCTGATTAAATTATTAAAAAGCCCTACAGAATTGTAGGTGATATACCCAATTTATTGATATGCAACAGGTTTGCAGCCATGGGATTAATAGTCTTAGAATATCATTGATTCCTGATTACAGGAAGTCAATTTGTGAGCATAATCTTGGCTGTAACAATTTGAGCTCTGCCCTGTTTTATATTCTTTTCCATGTAGCAATCCAGAGATTTTAGGAATTTAATTTTAGCCAAAGGAACATGGAGGGCCACTGATTATTTCCTTGGTGAGGAAGGGTTTGATTTTGTGAGATAATGACTTTTAAGTATGCCACACTAAAATTTTCAAAATTAAATAAATCTTTTTTCACATATGAAATAAGCAACATATGCTCATGGTAGAAAATTAGAAAATATAGATAAGGAAGAGAAAAATTATTACCTGTAATCCTTCACTCAGAACCACTGTTGTTAAAATATTCTATCAGCTCTTTTCATTTAATTAAGTAAAATATCTCAGTAAGTTTTTAAATTTTGATTACATGTTGAAATGATAATATTTTAATTTAGTGGACTAAATGAAATATTAAAATTAATTTTGCTTGTTTCTTTTTACTTTTTAGTTTTCAAAATTATGTATTTGGCTCACATTACATTTCTATTGGAGAACACTGCTGTAGAGTCTCTTCCAGCGTTAACCATTCTCAGTCTTAATGAAGCTTTACTGTGTGTACATTTTTTAGTTCAGTCATAATTATTCTAGAACACTGTAGTACAATAAAACTTTCTGCATTGATGAAAATGTTTTATAATCTGCCCAGTATGGTAACTACTGGTCATATGTGGCTACTGAACACATGAAATATGATTGATGTGATGAAGTAATCGAATTGTAAACTTTATTTAATTTTAATTTAAATGTAAGTAACTTATGTGTCCTAATTGGACAGCACAGTTCTAGTCCTCATGAAAAATAAAATGTATAAATTTTGTCTGGTTTTCTCTTTTCCAGTTGTGTTGGTGTTGAAAAGGAAAAGGCTGCTGATATTGATCTCTACCACTGTCCCAACTGTGAGGTCTTACATGGGCCTTCTGTTAGTAAGTAGATATTAGAGTCTTCAAGAGAAGGGGTCCAGAGGAAAGACAAAGTAAAGGAAACTTGGCCTTTCCCTGAGTTCTTCAGATCTGTGTCCCTTGGGAAATAGCAGAAACCTTTGCAAGCCCCATAGGCCAATAGCTGTCCCACTGAGAGGGCAGAAGTACATGTCTTCACCTCCCTCCATTCTCAGGGATCCCCCAGAGGAAGAACCCATACTCACCAGCAACTTTGTTGAGTCTTTGAGGCCTTCATTGATTCCAGAAGCTCCAAGGGAAATGCTAGATTATAGGAAATAGCAGGATCTGCTGAGACCTTTGCTCTTGGAACCATAACTCAAGGCCATTCTGATTAATGGTCTCATGTCTTTTCCTGGCTTAGTGAAAAAATGCCATGGATCTTCAAAAGGGCATGATACACACAAGGGGAAGCCAGTGAAAACTGGGAGCCCTATGTTCACTCAAGAGCTCCAGAGTAGGACCTTTGACAGGTGAGGACCCTTGCCCTGAGAGCCAATGAATGCTAGGGCCCTGGGACACTGGGACCCATCTTATCCCAACTTTCCCACTACTAAGTGCCTCCCAAGTTTTGGGGTGTCTTCAGGGCTCTGAGAGTTCCCTCTGTGGAGAGATCTTCTGTTTTAGTCCATTTCTAAAAAACAGTAATTAGAGCTCCATTTGATGTGCAGAGTACATTAGGGTCCACTTGCAGAAATTTTGATAGGTTGGGAGGTATTATTTGCCTGAGTTACAGAGGATATTTTCTTGCACTCAAGGAATGTTATAACCAAAAGGAGTCTTAAAGATCAGAAAGTTTAATTCTCTCATTGTACACAAGAGAAAACTCTTAGAAAATAAAAAAAATTTAAGTGGTCATATATTTCTTTTACAGTCAAGTAAAAGAAGTTTTTTTCATCTTTTCATTAAATTGGCTTTATTACAAATAAATTACTTGAATTGAGCAAAAATAATGAGTTAAAAAATAAATGAATAGGAGAGTGGGCAAGGGTAGTTCAGTGGTAGAATTTTCACCTGCCATGCTGGAGACCCAGGTTTGATTTCTAGCCCATGCACTTCCCAAAAAACAAGCAAACAAACAAAAAATAAACAAAAAAATTCAACAAATGGTACTGAAATAATGGGATACTCACATGGAAAAAGAATGAAATGTGACCCCCACCATATAGCATACAAAAAAAAAGAATACTTTCTTTAGCTTAGTTTTTAATTCATTGGAGCATTTTCAGCTTTCCTGTGATTGGAGTGTGGTTTGGAACTATAATTGTGTATTGAACTTAATATTTTTTTGTTTTGTTTATTTAAAGGAAGTGAGTTTCCTTTCTACCCCAGACCCTTCTGTCCCTTCCCCAAAGTCAACCAATTTCTTGTGCATTCTTTGAGAATTAGTATTTGCATTTACAAACATGTGTGTATATGTGTATTTTTTCTTTACACAAAAGTAAACATTCATATGTTCTGTGTCTTGCTTTTTTTTTTTACCTAAACTATATATCTTGAAGATCTATCTAGAATAGCACATACAGATATTCTTCAGTCTTTTTCATGGCTGGGCAGACTGTTGACTGATTTATTTCTTTGTCATCCAGAGAAGAGTACCTTATTGACAGGATATTCTGAGTTTAGCTCCCCCACCTCTGCCAGTAACCCGGCCTCTTGCTTTGTAGAGGTCATTTTTCCCTGGCAAGAAATTTATACACATTAGGTCCCCTCAGGAAGGCCCCACTGCTTGGGGTGAGTGGTAGCACCCAGTGAGACCTTCAATGGACAGGGCCTGTGGGGCTCAGGTTTTCTCTCATGTTGTCCACAGCTCAGATGAAGTGATTCTGAAGCCCACTGGAAGTCAACTGACTGTGGAATTTCTGGAAGAGAATAGTTTCAGTGTGCCCATCCTGGTCTTGAAGAAGGATGGGTTGGGGATGATGCTGCCATCGCCATCATTCACTGTGAGGGATGTGGAACATTATGTTGGTAAGGCATTACAAGCCCTCTTGATGAATTGACATTGTTCACTCCCTTCAAGACTTGTATTCCTTCCCTTCAGTCCACCTTTTACAGTTCCTTTATAGAGATCTTAGAAATCTGAGGTGAGGTTGCCTTGCCCAGAGTTATTTGCAAAATCCTGACCTTCTTTTCCTCCTAATATTCCAAAAAAATCAACCTAGTTGATTTTTAACTGGGAATTATAGGGATCATGGTCTCTCTCTCCTCTTAAGATGAGAAAGCCTTTGACTCTTGCCTTCACATGCTAATTGTTTTCCAGGCATGAGTTCTTGGGTAGAGGAAAAGAAGTGGGGAAGCAGAGCCCAGGCACGTTGCTAAGACGCTATGGATGAGGCTGTGTGTAGGCAGTTCCACAGCCCTGGCAGGCCTGAACCCAACACCTAGTTTCAAGGAGAGTGTGGATAGGTTGCGCCCCTAAACACACATACACATACAGTGTCTGAGGAGAGGAGCTTTGAGTGTGGAGCCACTCTAAGGGCTGATGAGGAGATAAGAGAGTCTTCCCCTGTCACTGAGACCACTTGGTGCAGAACCCATCTCCGTACCTCAGGTTCTAACAAAGAGATTGATGTGATTGATGTGACCCATCAAGCCGACTGCAAGATGAAGCTTGGCAATTTTGTGAAATATTATTACAGCGGGAAGAGGGAGAAAGTCCTCAAGGTCATTAGTTTGGAATTCTCTGATACCAGGTAGGAGGGGCAAGGGTAACTAAAAAAGCCTACATAGTATCTGCAACTTATGAACAGTGAGTATAAGCATTCTTTTCCCTTTCTGCTGGTGATTTCTTCCTTTGGGGAGCTGGTTTATACTTTCAAGTATAGCTGCTCATATTGTAACAAGAAAGTCATATTTCTCCTTCACAGTTTCTAGTGTTGGATAGGTAACACAATAGCTATATTAATTAATTTTTGTCTCCTTCAAGACCTAAGCTTTCTTAGACCATTTTCTGGTGGAGTATAGACTAATCACTGTTTAACTGCCAGAATAAATCCTCTGTCCCTGGAAATAGATTTAACCTACATAGTTTTTCTATTGATAAGCTTTCTTAGATTTAGAAAGAAAAAAAGAAGAAGCTTATAACCTTTTAATGAGTGACTTAAATGATTCTATCTGGATTCTTTCACTCAATAGATACATAGTCTTTTCTGCAATTAGAACTGTGGGAAATACCAAGAAATCATAACAGTTTTGCCCTTAGGAAATTACTGTCTGATTATTTACTGTTTTTTTTAAACTTTTTATTTTGAATAGTTGTAGATTCATTGGAAGTGTGATATATGCAGGGAGGCCCTGTATACCCTTCAGTTAGTTCCCCATATTGATAACATCTTACAACATCAGGACCTTTAATGTTGGTTTTAACATTGTAAGTTTAACAATCTAAGGGTTTTTGAAAAACTATTCATATCTCACTTCATTCTGAAAGACTATCTGAGGTAGCTTGTAAGGATGTGTACTGTACAGGATAGAGAAAAAGAAAAGGAAAATAAAGGTGGGGAAATAGAATTTGTCTGGTGAGTAGTCTGCACACAGAAAATATGCATGTGAATATTTGGGTAGTTGATGGAGTTAGGCTGCAGTGTTTTCACTGAGATTCCTGAAGGCCAGAGAGCAAAGAGGGGAGTATAATATAAGATTGGTGATTTTACATAGGATAAAAGCAACTGTATGTTTGAGAGAAGCACCTATTTATCTGGAATTGAACCCTGAGAGGTTTCTCTAATGAAAGAAGAAGGCACTATGAGATGGCTACAGTACAATAGCTGTTACAGGCCAAATGTTAAGTGAGTGAGCCAGGAGGTGCAGAGGAGAGGGAAATTTGAATATTCAGTGGACAAAATTATTTCCTTTGACTGGGAAAGCCTGTGGAGCTGAGACTTGGGGCTTTTGGAGCTGAGTAGAATGAGGATGCTGACTAGACTTAACTTAACAGAAATAAGACTCCTCTATGCCCTTTGTGATTCTGTGGAGACAACTTACTTTCTGTTTTATCTGACCCTCACCTGGGATATGGAGCATTTCATTCAGGCTTTAGCCTTCAGCTGGAGAAATTCCCAATATTCAGGAGTATTGTGAGCCAATAAACTGAAACTCTACCTCAGCATACCTCCATCAGCTGACTTCTTCCCTCTACCCCTTCCTTGCTAGGCTTTCTAACCTTGTGGAGACACCTAAGATTGTTCGGAAGCTCTCATGGGTGGAGAACTTATGGCCCAAAGAGTGTGTGTTTGAGAGGCCCAATGTGCAGAAGTACTGTCTCATGAGTGTGCGGGATAGTTGCACAGACTTTCACATTGACTTTGGCGGCACCTCTGTCTGGTACCATGTGCTTAAGGTAGGAATGGTTCTGGCTTTTAGAAGCAAGCAAACTTTGGGCCTCCCTGTTTGTGTGTCAGGTGGTAGGACAAAACAAACTACTGAGCTCTACTAACCTCCCCGATTCTATTTGGGTGACATTTCCACATAACTACTCTATCTGGGTTGGATGCTTGATGGATATGTTATATATACCGATGATGGCCTATCTCTCTACTTTGCAGTTTTGATTCTTAATCAAAAACTTTATTGAATATCAGTAGGTACCTAGGGTTTTCCCTGACTGTTAGTTTCTTATCTGAGCCAGTGTATATTCCTAATACCATATATGGAAATGCCCATGTTTACTTCAGAAATTCCTGATAACATGAGAAACTTCTTACCCTGTTTTATCAAGGTATAATTTATATGCCATAAATTCACCCATTTTAAGTGTACAATTTGATGAGTTTTGACAGTTGGATACAGTCATTTAATTACTGCCACAGTCAATATAGAACATTTCTGAGTTTTTTTGTTTTTCGTATCAGGCTTCCTATAGTTTCCTTTTTAGTGGTTTTTATAGTTCACTAAAAAGGAATTTAATTTTTTAATTAGTGTATTGATTGTCAATGACTGTAAAGAAGTTTAGTCCAAAAAACAAATTTAAGTAATTTTGATTGCTTTTCATCATTATTCATACTTTTTAGTTTTCTTATCAGAAATGCTAAGGAAAGAGCAGAGAACTTGGATCTAGTTTGTATCCAAATGATCACAAATCCTGAGCTAGTTGTTTCTATTGTTTTAGCATGAAGGTACTGGAGCATATAAGTGAAAGTGTTGTCATACAAATGTTAGATTTAAAGTTCTTTGTTTTTCAGTAACTTCATTTGTGTAGAAAAGTTACAAAAATAATAGGAAGAATTCCTGTATCCCTTTCACCCAGATTACCATGTTACCATTTTATTATATTCTCTCTTTCTCTCTGTAATCAAGCATAATGAAATGGTAATATGTATATGTGTAAATATATAATTATATGTACATAATAATATATATACATTTTTCCTGAAACATTTGAGAGTAGTTGCATATATGATGTCCCTTTATCTCTTAATAATTCAGAGTGTAGTTCCTAAAAACAAGGGCATATTTTTTTTTTTTTTTTTTTTTTTTAGGGAGGAAGGGAAGGAAAGACAGAGAGAAGGAAGGAAGGGAGGAAGACAGGGAAACATCTTTAAACATTTTCTTGTTTTATTGTATTTTGTTTGTTTGTTTGTTTTTTACATGGGCTGGGGCCGGGAATCGAACCGAGGTCCTCCGGCATGGCAGGCAAGCACTTTGCCCGCTGAGCCACCGCGGCCCGCCCACAAGGGCATATTCTTATGTAATCATAAGTTTGGTTATCAAATCATGAAATGAATTTAATCTAATCTTCAGATCTGATGTAAAATATCTTCAATTGTACATTATATATTTCTAGCATTGTTTCTTTTCAAATTGAAATGTCTTATCATGAAATATTTGCTGAACTAATTAAGCTGTGGGTTTGGGGTATCTTCATGCTAGTGGCCTTTTTTTCTTTTTTACTGAATTATCTATCTGGTGATTATCCAGGCAAAACACAATTAGGAAATAAAATGTTCTTCCAAAAAATGAAGACCTAACATAATCTTCCAAAAAGTCCTTTGGCAGTTACTAAACTTTTAAACTTTTATTAGTTTTGATTGCAGATGTGAGAAGGAACACTCTGTAAATGGCATTTAGAGAAGAATTCAATTTTCTTATTCTTAACGTGGCCTTAAATTCTCCTAGGTCTAGTAGTATTGATCTCCTCATCTATAAAGGCCATTTTTCATTGGCATCGCATCTAAAATAGTAGCTCTCAGTGTACATTTGTCCTAACTTGAACAATTTTGTTTGAAATGCCCTTTCCAAATTGTTTTTGTCACTCTTATGGCTGATTTATAGAATCTTTCAAGTTCAAAAGGACCTCTGAATTTTTTCAAATCCACATAAAAATGGTTTTTGGATGGGTTTGGGAAACAACTGTAGCATACTCCCATTGTCTTGGAGCATGGGAGAGAAAATAGAGCTTTAGAACCCCCCTGGAAGACTTTTCTGGACACCCTGATATTTTTGGCACTTTAACCTCTTTTTGTTTCAGGGTGAGAAATCTTTACCTGATCCACCCAACCAATGCCAACCTGACTCTCTTTGAGTGCTGGAGCAGTTCTTCTAATAAGAATGAGATGTTCTTTGGGGACCAGGTGGACAAGTGCTACAAGTGTTCTGTGAAGCAAGGACAGACACTTTTCATTCCTACAGGTCTTCTCTAGCCCCCTCTGGGAGGGGGTAGGGAGAGTGGGAAGAGGAAGGGAGCCTGTGGTCTAGAAACAGCCTCTCCCCATTATGTATTAACATTATTGTAGAATGTCTCTTTTGTATCAGCTGAAGGCCCAGAACTGAACTTCAAGAAATTCATTTGGTGGCCAGTGGCCAGCATAGTTTCTTAGGGAGGTTGCATGTGGGCAGATCTAGGAGTAGGCTGATGGACACTTTTACACTGGGCTGATATCAAATTGGTGGACATATAGAGGACAGTCCTTTTAACTCCAAGAATAGAGACTGAGAGACTAGCAGTCCATGCTACAAATCATAGTGACCTGGGGTGGAGAATTTTACCCTAAATAATACATGCCTGGGCACCATTCCTAGAAATTATAAAGTCTTAGGTCTGTGGTGGCATTTCAATGTGTGTATTTTTAAAAAGTCTCTGTTGTCTCCATTGGAGAACCACTAGACCAGGTTATTTTACTCTTTGGGTGACTTCAGGCTTTGGAGATGTTGATCAACCCCTGGCTTTTATTTCCTAACTTCTAAAATGGAGTCCATCCCTATTTCAAATAGCCTTTATTGTATTTCCTTACTTGAAAAACCCAGTTTACACATTTCACATGTTTTTGAAATCAGGATGTATCTTATAGTTGGTGTGCACGTTTAATGTACTGTTTCTTTTCTTGAGGAGAGATGTTATTAAATCGGTGGTGTATTTCTTACAATGGATTGAGTCTTAGAAGAAGAAAATAGTTTAAATGCAGTAGTGCATAGGACAGTACCTATCAGAGTCTCTAGCACATAGTAGGAACCCAGTGTTAGTTTTACATTTCCCAGCTCTATCCTATTCCCTTCAATGCCTTGAAGCACATATCTCTCCCAGAATTTTTCTAGTTTTTTCTACAGGTTACTACTAGAGATGAAACAATAACTTGCTGATATCATGGCACTGTTCTTCTGTTCTCTCCTTTCTCTGGCCTTCTGTGGTACCTGCTTTTTGTTGATAGCACTTTCCATGACCTGCCTTTTCTTGTTTTAATTGTGTACATGTCTGTATTGACTATTAGATGATAAGCTACTTGAGGGTATGGTTGTGTCATATTCTTCTGTTTTCTTTTGACATTTAATGCTTTATGCAAACATTCATATATTTATATGCTTTTATACATATAAAGCATTATTATTTACAAGTTTTACATAAATAAGAATTTTTTGGTCATCGTTTTACAAATATGGAGCCATATTATACACTTTTTTTCTCCATCTTGTTTTTCTCAGCAATGTTATATAAAAAGCCCTCCAGGTCACCTGGTACAGTTCTAATGCAGTCTTTCTAATGACTGCCTGATATTTCATAGTATGAACATTCCACAAATTATTCAGTCATTTTCTGATTGGTGGGCATTAACTTTGTTGTGTGTATGTGTTTGTCAGTATGATCAATTCTGTAAGAATCATCCTCATACATATGTTCTTATGTGTTGTACTTTTATTTTTATGGGAAACATTCCCAGAAATGGAATGGTTGGGTTGAAGGGTGTTGATAATTTTTCTCAGCTTGTTTTAAGCCGAGGGGAAATTCAATGACATAATATTAACCATTTTGAAGTGAACAAGTCAGTTACATTTAGTACTTTCATGATATTGTGCAACAACATCTAGTTCCAAAACATTTTCATCATTCCAAAATATAACCCCTTACCCATTAAGCAGTTAATCCCTATTCTCCCTTACCCCCATCCCTGGCAGTCACCAGTCTGCTTTCTGTGCCTGTGGATTTACCTGTTCTGGATCCTTCATATAAATGGAATCATATGGTATGTGATCCTTTGTGTCTGGCTTTTTTCACTTAGCCTAATGTTTCAGGGTTCATCCACATAAAACATATATCACTACTTCATTCCTTTTTATTACTGAATAATAATCTAATGTGTGTATATACCAGTTTCTTTATCTGGCATTTGGGTTGTTTCCTTATTTTAGCTATTATGAGTAATGCTGCTGTGAACATTCACATGTAAGTTTTTGTGTAAATATTTTTTCATTCTCTTGGGTATATAACTAAGAATACAATTGCTGGTTCATATAGTTACTTTGGTGTAACTTTTTCTAGTAGTCTCAAACTGTTTTCCAAAGTAGCTGCACCATTTTATATTCCCATCAGCAATATCTGAGGGTTCCAGTTCCATATCCTTGCTTAGACATATGATTTACAAGATTTTTTTTCCCATTCTGAGGGTTGTCTTTTCACTTTCTTGATAGTGCCCTGTGGAACACAAAGTTATTAAATTTGATTAAGTCCACTTTATCTATTTTACTTTGGTTGCTTGTGCTTTTCTTGTTATATCTAAGAGACTGCCTAATCTAAGGTCACAAAGATTTTACACCTATGTTGTTGTCTAAGAGTTTTAAATTCAAGCTCTTACATTTAGATCTTTCATTCACTTCAAGTTTATTTATTTACTTTTTAATTTATTTATTAATTAAAAAATTTAACAGCAAATGAACAAAAACATTAACATATAATCATTCCATTCTACATATACAATCAGTAATTCACAATATCATCACATAGTTGCATATTCATCATTTCTTAGAACATTTGCATCAATTCAGAAAAAGAAACAAAAAGTCAACAGAAAAAGAAATAAAACAAAAACAAAAAAAAGATTATACATACCATACCCCTTACCCCTCGCTTTCATTGATCACTAGCATTTCAAACTAAATTTATTTAACTATTTGTTCCCCCCATTATTTATTTTTATTCCATATGTTCTACTCATCTGTTGACAAGGTAGATAAAAGGAGACACAAGGTTTTCACAATCACACAGTCACATTGTGAAAGCTCTATCATCATTCAATCATCATCGAGAAACATGGCTACTGGAACACAGCTCCACATTTTCAGGCAGTTACCACCAGCCTCTCCATTACATCTTGACTAACAAGGTGATATCTACTTAATGCATAAGAATAACCTCCAGGATAAACTCTCGACTCTGTTTGGAATCTCTCAGCCATTGACACTTTGTCTCATTTCACTCTTCTCCCCGCCTTGGTCGAGAAGGCCCTCTCAATCCCTTGATGCTGAGTCTCAGCTCATTCTAGGGTTTTTCTCAATCCCTTGATGCTGAGTCTCAGCTCATTCTAGGATTTCTGTCCTGCGTTGCCAGGAAGGTCCCACCCTGGGTGCCATGTCCCATGTAGCAGGGGGAGGTGGTGGTTTGCTTCTTGTGTTGACTGGAGAGAGGGTCACATCTGAGCAACAAAAGAGATTCTCTTGGGGGTGACTGTTAGGTTAATTTTAAGTAGGCTTCACCTATCTTTGTGGGGTTAAGTTTCATATGAACAAACCCCAGACTGGGAGGATCAGCCTATAGCTTTGGTTGTCCCCACTGCTGGTGAGAATATCAGGAATTCAACATGGGAGTTGAATTTCTCCTGTTCTCATCATTCCCCAAAGGGAACTTTGCAAATACTTTTCCACTCACTGATCGAATCACTCTGGGATTCATCGGGCATCACTCTGGACAAACCAACAAAATCTCATGTCCTACCCAAGATTCCAGGTACTTACAGTGTTCAATCAAGCTATCTACATAAGTTGTATTAGGAAATGCACTAATCAAAATATAAATTTTGTACCAAATAAACATTTTTTGCTTTAGTCTCACACATAAGGTGAAATTTTACAATGTTAATTACCATCTATTTTCAGCACCCTGCAGTAATGATATTCCTTTGTTCTTCCTCATGCAAAAACATTTTTTAAATTTGTAATCAGTCCTTCAACTTTGTTTTTCTTTTTCAACATTTTTGCAATTCTGGGTCCTTTGAATTAAGATATGTGTTTTAGGTTTGGCTTTTGTATAAGGTTTTTTTGTGGTTGCTCTAGTCGTTATATTATACATAGTACCTTATCATAATCTACTGGTGTTGACATTTTACCATTTTGAGGTAAATCTTACCCCTGTTTAAGTTCCATTTATAAAACGTTTGTCTTAAATGTTTCCTCCACATTCATCGGAAATCACATCATACCACGCCATGCTATAGTTTTGCTTCAGCTATCAAACATAATTTAGAAAACTCAGGAGATGGAAAGTCTACTCCATTTGCCCATATTTTTATCCTTCTTTTGTCTTTTTCATCTTTCTAGTGTTCCAAGACTCCTTCTTTTATCATTTCTTTCCTGTTTAGAGAGCTTCCTTTAGCCATTCCTTTAGGATAGATCTGCTCACAACAAATGCTGTTAGTTTTCCTTCATCTGAAAATGCTTTGATTTTCTTTTCATTCCAGAAGGATATTTTCACTGGATTTGGAATGCTGGGTGTATAGTTCTTTCTCTTCAAAACTTGAAATATATTGTGCTACTTCTTTCTGGCCTCCATGCTTTTTGATGAGATTCTGTCTGTTATTCATATTGTTTCCCCTGTAGACTATGTGTCATTTTTCATTACTTTCACATCTTTTTCTTTGTTTCTGCAGTTTGACTATGATGTATCATGGCATGGATTTCCTTCTTTCTTTTTTTTTTGAATCTGCAGATTTTATTGAGATATATTCATGTACCATATATTTCATCCAAAGTATACAATCAGTAGCTCACAGTATCATTACTTAGCTGTGCAGTCATCATCACACTCAATTTTAGACAATTTTAATTGCTCTGAAGAGAAAAATAACAGACACACACACAAAAAGGAAAACCCAGAACACCCCATATCCCCTATCCTCCCCTGTTTATTGACTCCTAGTATTGGTTAGTATTGTAACTGTTGATGAAAGAATATTAAGATATTACTGTTAAACATAGTACATAGCTTTGCAATAGGTAATTTTCCCTCATATACCATTCTATTATTAACTCTTTATACAAGTGTACACTTGCAGTGGTTCATGCAAGAACTTATTTTTATTTTTAGTGTTAATCAGTGACATACATGATTTTAAACAACCTCTTTCATTCAAATTCACCTATAATATGACACTATAACTTAAAATTCCAATAATAAGCTACCATTCCAAAGATTTGAGTTCAACCTCATTAACAATTCTGCACATATTCAGTAACTGCTCCCCCTCCTCTAGTTTCTGTCTATCTCTGGGCACCCTGTATTCTACATATTAAGACACTGAGTCTACATATTCTAGTTAGTTCATATTAGTGAAATAATACAGTATCTGTCCTTTGTGTTTGGCTTTTACTCAGCATTACATTCTCAAGTTTCACCCGTGTTGTTATATGCCTCAGGACTTCATTCCTTCTTACAGCTGTTTGATATTCCATCATATGTATATACCACATTTTGTTTATCCACTCGTCTGTTGATGGACTCTTGGTTATTTTTGTCTTTTGGCAATTGAATAATAGCACTGTGAACATTGGCGTGCAAATGTCTGTTCATGTCCCAGCTTTCAGATCTTATGGGTGTATACTGAACAGTGGAATTGTTAGGTCATAGTTGCAAGTGAATATTTAGTTTTCTGAGGAGCTGCCAAACTGTCTTTCATAGTGACTATACCATTTTACATCCCCACCAGCAGTGAATAAATGTTTTTTAAAAATTTTTATTAATAAAACCTATCAGCATATAATATGAACATTCTTTTTTCATCACATAGTTGTATATTCATCATCATGATCATTTCTTAGAACATTTGCATCAATTCAGAAAAAGGAATAGAAAGAAAACAGAAAAAATTCGTATATACTGTACCCCTTACCCCTCCCTTTCATTGATCACTAGCATTTCAATCTACTAAATTTATTTTAACATTTGTTCTCCTTATTGTTAGCATAATGCTCCTACACATTCATACATTTAACTTCTAAATTCCAATTTGGTTTTCATAAAATAAAACTCTTCAGGAGACACTCCTTCGACCCAAAGGAATGATTTCAAAATGTGTGTGTGTGTGTGTGTGTGTGTATACAGGGAGGTGGGGGGAGGGGAAATTCATACACACACACACACAAGGAAGAGGGATGTGTCTTATGCTTTACTTGGATTTTCCCAGTGCCTAGCACAATATAATTAACAGATACTTACTGAATGTCTTGTACCTGCAAGTCACTGTGCTAGGTGCAAATATTATCCCCTAAATAAGCATTCAGTAAATGAGTAAATGATGGAGAAAGTGAATTTGTCTCTTTATTCATTTATTTACCTCTCTTCGGGACCATAGTGGAATCTGAGAGTAAAACACTATTTTTTATTCATTTATTTACTCAACAAATATTGAAGAAATGTCTCCTAAATGCCAGCACCATGCTGAACCCTGAGGACATGAAAGTGAACCAAAGTGGAGCTGAAATCTCTGCCAAAAGTGTTCAGTGTCCAATGATGGGGGTGGGTTGGGGGCTGGCAGGTGGAGACCAACAGGGTTATGGAAGTTGTACTGGGCAGAGGGTGCTGTGTGGTATGTGTTAGGCACTGGGTGGTGGGTGCTGGGTGCTGGGCAGTGGGTATTGTGAGGTATGTGGTGGGCACTGGGCAGTGGGTGCTGGGTAGTGGGTAATAGATGGTATATAGTGGCTGCTGGGTGCTGGATGCTAGGTGCTGGGTACTGGGTGCTGAATGGTGTGTGGTGGGTGCTGAGTTGTAGGTGCTGGGTGGTAGGTGCCGGTTGTTGAGCAGTGGGTGCTACATGGTGGGCATTGTGCCATGACACTATGCAGCTCTGTCTGGTGAGGCAAAAGCCAAAGGACTGGGGTTGGGGGACATCTGGGGGTCCTCCATGAACCTGCTACTGCCACTACAGCATGCTACCCACCTCATCTATGAAACTATGGGGCAGACAGAGAAAGAATTTGCTTAGGCAAATGCCATGATGATGATGATACGTGCAGTGTTTTCTCTGCCTTAACAGATCTCAGAGGAACTCCAGGATCCTGCTATTACTTTTCATGATTCAGTATTAATATATGAACTGACAATCTCACAAATTCCACTCAAGGAAAATAAAATGAGGAAAGTGTTCCAATGGTGACTATTGCTCATGCCATCACCATAGCAACACTGCTGTCACCTTGGCCATCTATCAAGGACAAAATAGTGCGTAAGAGTGGCCTGAGTGGTACACCAGGTTCCCCCAGCCATGGAGCCTGGAGATAGGGTGTCACAGACAGGGGATATCATCTTCCTGACCCTGGAGAATGCTCCACATTCCTCCACAGCCAGTTCTTAGAGCGGCCAGGAACTGTCTTAACAGAGCTGGGAACATGCCCACTGGCCTTTCTCAGTCTCTTAGCTGGAATGTGTCCTGGGCTGGTACTTCAAGAGGGCACCAGGCCAGAGAAGGCAATATCCCCCTTGGTGGACAGCCAGCCTGTTTGTCTTTTAGCCCAGATTGTTCCTAGAGCTAAATTGAGTCCAGATGAGGAACTAGTTCTGTGCCCCTTCGGTTCTCCTGTCTCTGGGGTTTGCAGCACAAGTCAAGCCTTCCATGGTTTCCCAGGTTCTTAGTAATTAAGTAAACTCCCTCCTTTAGACTTTTTCTCTTGGTAGACTCCCAAGATGCTGAGGGATGCTCCCCAGCTCCCCTTCTCTCCATCTGTTATGGATTGAATTGGGTTCTGCCCCAAAAGACACATTTAAGTTCTAAGCCCTGGTTCTGTGAATGTGAACTCTTTGTTAGAAAAGGATTTGAAGATACTATTAGTTACAATGAGGCCAACATAGATTAGGCCCTAATCCATTATGATGAAGGCCCTAATGAGAAAAGGAAATTTGGACAGAGACCCAGATGACTGATGCAGAGACAGAGAGATGGCCAGTGACAGAGGCAGAGGGTGAGTTATGCATTTTTGGTGAGCCAACACCAGAACCTTACACACTACAGGGGAGGTTACAGCCCTGAGATACCTTGATGTTGGATCTCTGAATCTCCAGAACTGTGAGACAATAAATTCTTGTTGTATAAGCCAACTAGGCTGTGGTACTTGCCATAGCAACCCTGGCAAACTAAGACACCCATCCTGCCTAAACTGTGCCCTTGGGCCATTCAGCCATATGCAGCTCCACATCTTTTTAAATTTTAAAAAAATTTACAATAGCTGTAGGTTTACAGAAAAATCATGTAGAAATTACAGAGCTCCCATATGCCCCACCTCATACACAGTTCTCCTATTATTAACATTTTACATTAGTGTGGTATATATTGATGGGCCACTATTATTAGAATTATATACTATACTCCATAGTTTACATTAAGATTCATTCTTTGTGTTGTGCAGGTCTATTTTTTTTAATATTCTGGTAAAATATAAAATATGCATAATA
The DNA here is from genome assembly GCF_023851605.1 of Tamandua tetradactyla. NCBI lineage: Eukaryota > Metazoa > Chordata > Mammalia > Pilosa > Myrmecophagidae > Tamandua > Tamandua tetradactyla. Next base: position 678,072 of record NC_135336.1, read on the forward strand.
CATACATATATATAAATATATATATATATATATATATACATATATTTTTAAATTTCCTATTTTAACCACTTCCAAGTATGGAGTACAGTGGTGTTAATTGTATTCACCACTGTGAATTACCAAAACCTTTTAAAAATATCCCCACTCTGCCCCAATTCCCCATTCCCCAACTTCACCTTCACTCTTGCTTTCCATGTTATAGGGTCTTTCTCTGGAGGCTCCCAGCTCTTCACATCCTTAAACCCTTGAGGGGCCAACTTGCTGCTGGGTGAACACATTTGTGTAACTTCTGACTTGGAATGAGTGCTCTCCCAAACTCCTGCAGTTGGATGAGTTGAGGGAACTTCCATTTGCTTACTCAACTTTTTACTGAAAGAGTTCCCTGTTTGGTCTTCAAAGGGCCTGGAACCTTCCAAAGGTGTGCCTCTGAGGCAGATACTGGGCTGGAGGGAAGGTACAGACTGCTTCTCAGAAACACACGCCAAGACAGGACCTAGCACATGTAATAGTTCCTTAATCCTCACTGCAACTTCTGAGATCTGCATTGCAATCTGAAATTTATAGGGGGAACCAGGGACCCATGAGGTCAGAAATCAGCCCCAATGGCAGAGTTGTATTCTGAAGGATTAGGTCTGAAGGAGGACGGGGAGACAACAGGTTAGAGAAAGGCTGTCAGTAGGAGGAAGAAGAAGTAGATAAACCATGGCTCAAAGAGGGACCCGGGTGGCACCTCTCTCCCCTTGCTGGTGACCTGTGTTGCCTGTGGACAGTCCTGGAGACATAGAGCTCTCCTGCCAGGACCCTGAAGGTAGCTGAGTGCTGTGGCTTGGACATCCATTCTCAGTTAGGTACTTCAGGGATAATCGAGCCCCTCCTCTTCCTGGCCAGATGATGACCCCAAATCAGGAGCCTCACACCCACCCACAGATCCTCTCTTTTGGTGAGGTCCTTCTTTTGATTATCTGACAATTTTTTCCAGAACTCCTAGGATATGACCTTTCTGTTCATCAGACTCTATCCCTACCTCTACTAACCTACATGTGGAAATTGCATAACTTAAGACAACAATGGTATCTCTAGGTTTGCTGCACCTTACTCAGATCCCCTTCAATTAAGGACTCAAATACCACCACCCACCATCAACTCCAAGGAGAGCAGTTAGCTGAGCCCCTCTGTCTCCTCAGGGTTGACCTCAGCTTTTAAGGTAAGTTCATGCCATTTTTTTGCTGCCTTGGCCAATGACTGACTTGGTAGCTCAGGATGCAGTTTGTTTGTTTGTTTTTAAGGGTAGCTTTAGGCAAATGATTGACCAAAGCAGTGGTACAATGACAGCCACTTTCTCCCAAAGTGGGATTCCTTTACCAAAAAATCTTTGCTGCAGATCTCCCAGTTGGGCTAGTAGATATGCTACAGGTTGGCATTGTGTTCTGATGATGCCCTTTGCCCAAGCCTCCTTCCCTCCTTTTCTATTATAGATGTTCCTACCTAACAAACTATCTGCACTTCTAATACTGTCTTAGCATCTGCTTCCCAGAGCACCAAAACTGCAGCTATTGGTACAAATGGGTGATCTGGGAATATAGGCAGTAAGATGGGGGTTGGGGCCTGGATCACTCACCACCTGGCTGATAATCCAGACCCCATTCTGAATGGTAAGTAGCATGTAGACAGTCCCTGGCATAGGATTGTAGTCCCATAGTTAAGATCTTCAGTGGTGGTGAACCGGAATGACATGTCACAAAGGGGAGTGCACTGCTTTGGCAATGATTCGGATGTTTGAAATATATAGGAGACAGGATAGATATAAATATAATAAACTTGGATGATTACTATTAAGTTGTGTTAATGCCTACAGTAAGATAATGAAAAACTGAGAGCAGTTAAATAACAGTTGCAAAAACAAACAACAAAGAACAAAGTGCAGAGCCAGAATCTCTTGGGTAGTTTAAAACAAAGTCCTCATTATATGCAGTAAGCAAGCAGAAAAGGCTAAAGAGCAAGTCTAAGATTTGGTAGTCAGCATGGTGGAACCCCAAAGACAGTTGACTGCTCATTAAGGGAATGTCTGTTATGCTGAAGTAAGGGTCACATTTGGGAAGTCCTGAAATCCTGACAGTTGGGATGAGGACCTGGGGAAGGATACTCCTAAGATCTTGATTCCCCAGACTTCTAGGAACCTTTTGATGTTCCAGTTTCTCCTTTTAAAAAGAAGCCCTGTCCTTATATGGGGAGATAATACAGCGATCTTTCCCCAAAAAGCAACAGGACCCTTCTCAAGAGTTCTCCCCACTTCCTCTTTGCTACCAGGTGAACATGTTAACCCTGTTTTGGGATAATGGGATTGTCTTCCAACAAAACTGCAAGGCTTGACCATCAGTACCTGCTGGGACTGGCAGAGTTCCTGTGTGACTGGATCTGAAGGTCCTTAATAAGAGAGCAGAAACATAAGATTGGATAAAGATATGTTTATTGCACTGGAAATATTCTCTTAGGAAACAGGACTTAATATCCTGGAAAGGGCCCCCTATAGTTGGAGCAAACTTGCTGCTACAGCCACACCTAAAAACCTGGAAAAAGCAATAAGCCATGCTGAGCAAAATTCAAATGCCTGAGTTGCCATGGCAGGTGACATAGGACAGGATCAAGATGCTTAAGGAAACAGGATTGCTGGAATGGATATAAGACCAGAAGACCCATCAAAGGACTATATTCCATGGAAGGACTCAGCATATCTGCTATTAATCAAGACCATCAAGAATGTCCTGGTGACTAAGATGTTCAGAGGGCTGTCTTTCAGAACCGGTGGTAGGAAAGGTGAGCACAGAGCATGATTCATTAATAGTAATGGGGATAAAGGGGTGCTAAAGCAAAAGGGGCCAGAATTAGTGGCATTTAACCTCCAGAAGTTAAATGTTCATAATTCTTATAAATGACAAAAAGTTGGAGCAGCAACTTTGACTCATATAGGTTTGTGGAGGAAGTTAGAAGCAAAATAAATGGGCACATAATAAAGACACTGATATAAAAGAGAACAAGAATAGATGAGCAGGAAGTTGAGGGCAGTTATCCCAATGAAACATCACAATTTCTTGCACAGTTCCAGAACATAGCTGGTTTTCAGAGACAGGTCCAGTACGTGTACAGAAAAGGTGACTGGACCCCCGGGGGAAGACTCCACAACACCATGGAAAATATACACTATAAAGCAGTCCTTAGAATTTCCAAAGTTTACTTGAATTACTGTATATAGGAAAAGAGGAATGTTTGGATAATTTTGAGGACCTTGATATTTTTATATATTTGTGTCCAATACACAGTTTAACAATACTTCCCAGAGACCTGAAGTGTCATTGTAACCTCTGCCTAAAGTGGAGGCTTAAATAGGGGTCAGGATAAAACAGAATCCTGGCAAAAGTCCAGCATGCTTTGTGCCCACTGTGTCCATAGACCCATGTGCTGGTCATTTCCTTAAGCCTCAAAATATGCAATTAGCATTGACATTCTTGGAAGTTGGCTGAACACCCACATTAGTTCCTTGGCCTGTGTGGCAAGAGCTATAAGAATGAAGAAAGACAAGTATCCCGGGCCAGGAGAGTAAATCAAGCATGGAATTACACCCAAGAGGAGGGAGGATTAGCAAATACTCGTGCCATTCTAAAGGATGTGCAATTGGTGATTATCTACATATCCCCACTAAATTCACTAGTCTGCCCCATAAAGAACCAGAAAGATCCTAGAGGATTGACTGTGGATGACTGTGAGCTTAACCAACTAGTAGCCTGAGGGGCATGGTATGTGGCTATTGACTTGGCAAATTTATTCTTTTCTGTCCCATTCAAGAAAGAGTATCAGAAACAGCTTACATTCACATGGAACAGACAACAGTGTATGTCAGGACTATTTAACTTTCCTTCCCTCTGTCATAATATATTCTAAAAAAAATCTGGACTTTCTGACCACCCCACAGACCACCACATTAATCCACTACATCAGTGACATGACACTAATTGGACATGAGGATAAATAGGTGTTACAGGGCAAACTCTATGATGATTCAGATGCCTATCAGTCCAGAGAGCCATGTGCATTTGGTCTATAGGTGTACTGAACCTATAGACCAAAATGGGAATAATTGATAACTGTACAATATTGAGCATCTGATCTACAAATATAAAATATCCCTCTATTTATTCATCTCTTCTTTCTCTCAATAATGTTTTATAATTTTTAAGGTGGAAGTCATGCCCATTCAAGGCATTTAATGTTATTTTATGCTGTTTCAATAGGTATCATTTGTAATGCCATCATCTTATTTGCTATTGGTTTATGTATGCTATATTATTAGGTGCACACAAATAGGAAAGTGTTAAATCTTTATGGTGGATTAATCATTTTATCATTATTAAATGCCTCTCTTTATGTCCAGAATACCTATTGCCTTAAAGTCTATTTTGTCTCATATGGCTACACCAGTTTCCTTTTCATTGGCATTTGCACTATCAATGTGTTTTTATCCTTATATTCTTATATCTAAAGATCCTTATATCTATAAGGATAAAAGGTGTGTGTTTGTTTTACTTTCAATTCAGTTTAAGAAGTTTTGTCTTTCATTTGAAATATCTAGTCATTTCATTTAATATAATTGTTGATATATTTGGGGTTTTGTCTGCTATTAGTTTCCATACCTACTTTACATTCTTTTATACATTTCTTTTGCAATTTTTTGAACTTTTTAATTATTTTCTCTGTTCCTTTTCTCTCACCTTGTTAGTTATCATTTTATCTCTTTTCCTTTTATACAAGAGATTACAATAAACATCCTTGACTAACTGGATGCTAGTACAAATTGGTAGTTTGATCATTTTCCTGCTAATGCAAGGATTTTAGAAATTTTAATTCCACTAATTCCTTCCCATCTTTCATGTGTTTTTATGTATTCTTCATAGATTTTAAATCGTTATTGTTCTATAAAGTCAATATTCATTTAGATTTACCCACATATTTACATTTTCCATTTCTCTTCATTTCTTTTTTCATTTCTATGTTTTCATCTGAGATAAATTTCCTTTACTCTTAGAAAATGTGTTAGTATTGCTTTCAGTGTGTATCCATAGTTAACAAATTGTTTCAGCTTTGGTTTGCTTTAAAATATCTTAACTTTTCCTTCATTATTAAGGAATATTTTTCTTGGAAATAAAATTCTAAGTTGGTGATTATACTTAGGAAAATTATTCAACAATACTTATCTGGGACCTCAAATTTATCTAAAATCTGTTTCAACCAAGTAATTCTACTTTTAGGAAATAAAATAAGTTTAAATGCAGATAGAGCAGCATATACAAATATATGCTTTGCATCATTATTCAAAATAGTGAGGACTTGGAAATAAGCATAATATTCAATGTTAAGACAATGGTTAATAAATTATGGCACTGCCAAACTATGTAGTATTTTGAAAACATTAAAAATTAATTCATAAAGAAATTTAGTGAGGAAAAACATTTGTTATTATGATAAATAGGAAACATAGGATGCAAATTTTGGTATATTTTATGATTTTAGTGAAATAAAAAATGTACTTGGATGTATTGTATGGTATGTGAATATATCTCAATAAAATTGCATTACAAATGCATGCATAGTCATGACCTAAAAGGAAAAGCATAATTCTATTAATTATGGTTGTCTATAGGTAATAGGGTTATCAGTGGTTATTTTTCTGTAGCTGCAATAAATGATTTTTATATGTCACTATAGTAGTCTCACTTTTCTGTTCACTTTTCATTTAAAATTAAAAATGAAGTAAATGGTAAAAGTACAGCTCATAAAAGCACATTTATTTCTAGGAGTTAAAGTTGTCCTAATTGTCTTCCACACCCAGAGAATTCTCCATGAAAGGAAAATGTGGAAATATCCCAAAGAGACCCATTTACACAGTCATAAATTAATCCAGGTCTCAAATCACTGAGAAAACACCCTTACCTCATGCATAATGCCATAAACATCTGATACCTAAACATAAATCTTTGAGTGGAAAATTGCGTCCCACACACATTTCCTTTGCATTAAAAGAACAATATTCACAGCCCTTCATCTACAACACTAGTTGCTTCCTAAACCTCATTAAGGATGGTTAATAATGCAGCTCCAAAAGGAATTAATTTTATGCTAATCATATATGTCAGTGACTCTCATAGCTGCTTGCAGAAGCCAGGGTTTTGCAAATTAGTTGCTTTCTTATTTAGGGAAGTTGTGGGATGGGCCAGAAGCAAAGGGATCATTAGAACTTGCATAATTTTTTTAGACTCATTAATTAGCCTAGCAGTTTTGTTTTATTATTTCATCAGAAGATGGTTTGGGGCTTAAGCAGTCCTGTGGTCATCAATCCTGACTCCACAGATTAACACTGATCTTGTCCGATGATTGGAAAGGTCAAAAAAGCAGTGTCTAGCCTTCTTCCTAAAGCTACAATTACTGTCAGGAAAAAGTATTTCTAAGAGATATTTCAGCCATTATAGGAAGGAGTTTAGGAATTAGGCAGAGCTAAACTTGAATCCTTGCTCTCTGATTCCTTTCTATGTGGCCTTAGGGGGAGTTTATCTTTATGAACCTTAGTTTCCTACTCTACGAAATTGGAAATAAGAACGTGTACCCAGGGCGGGCCACAGTGGCTCAGCAGGCAAGAACACTTGCCTGCCATGCCAGAGGACCCGGGTTCGATTCCCGGTGCCTGCCCATGTATATAAAAACATAGAATAATGGTACAGGGCAGGCCATGGTGGCTAGCAGGTAAAAGTGCTTGCCGGCTATGCCTGAGGACCTGGGTTCGATTCCCGGTGCCTGCCCAAGTTTAAGAAAAAAAAAAAAAAAAGAACATATACCCATAGGAAAGGACAAGACTATGTATATGAAACCTTTGCTCAGCACACAATGGGAATTCCATCCTTTTTTTTTGTTTACTTACGTCTTTCCTTCAGCACTGATCAGAAAATCTTGCCCATTTGAGAGGAATATGATTTCATTTCCATACAGATTGAGCATTTGCACACACACACACACTGGTTAGGCTACACTCTGGATGTGATGCTAACAAGGTGGGTCAGATGTAGCTGGGTGAGGCAGAGGGAGTGAGAAAGGCTCAGTGGAAATTCATGATTCAGAAAATGCACAGAAACCTAAAAAGCTGTCCTACTGAAGACATGGTCCAAGTTAGCTCAATTAATTCATGTAACTGACCTTTACTGAGCAGCTACTACATTAGGGGCATTAATTTGATGCAGAAGATGCAGTGCAGGATAAGCTATCATGCCCTTTCTACAGAGCATCTGCACTATAGTGGGGGCAACAGGTGTGGGAACATTGGTAACGGCTGTAGTGCAGGAGGGTCTGGTGCACAAGAGGAGGTCCGCCATGCTCCCCACACAAAGACAGTCCCAGGTTGGGAGGCAGTAGCACGCCATAGTACGGGATGGATATTACTTATTTTGTTCACCCATAATCCCAGTCTTTTGGGGAAGAGTTTTGTCCCTTCCTCCAAGAATTGGGCAAGAATCACAGAAGAGCACAGCTGTGACTAATCACCCCCACCCCCTCCTTGCACACATTAATCACTGGGGTCTTTGAGATGAGCAGCTCATCTTGGAGAATACAGCTTCCCTAGGGAAGGCTCCCTTGCCCATAGAGAGCCTTCCCTCTTGTAACTCCTCCACCCTCCCTCTGGGACTTTAAAATGGCCAAGCCATGATGGTCATTTACCTGAGGACCTCCTGGTTGGTCAGAAGCAACTGAAAGTTATGGAGAGTTCAAAGAAGCAATATTCACTTCTTCTTGGGCTGGCAGTCTGCACAGAGCAGGGAAGATGGGCCTAGCCTGGACTTTGAGCATTGGAGAAGATCTTGTGAGTTTGAGAGAAGAACAGTGAATAATTCCCTTCATGAATCTTCCCCATAAATGTTTGGTCAGTGCCTATTATGGGCCAGGTGCAGTACTAAATGCAAAACTGATTGAGACCAGTAAGGAAGAAATACATTAATCAATTCAAACCATAAATAAATGGAAAAAGCATGACTAATGCTATGTAGGAAAGATACAGGATGCCAGCAGAGGGAGATTTTACCTGGTCAGGGAGGGCATTCCAGAAGAAGCAATCTGAAGGGTGAGTAATGGTTGACCACGCGAAGATGGGAGGGAAGCAGAAGGAACAGCATGTGCAGAAATAATTGGCAGTAGAAAGCACGGTGTGTGCAAGGAAACACAAGAACCCAGTGCAGCTGCAGTGGGGAAGAAAGGCAGGGAAGAAGTAGAGATGGCATCATTGAAACTGCAGAGTTTGGCTGGATTATGCAGGGCTCTTTATGTCAAGACAGGCACAATTTGAGAATTCACTGGCTCTGTAAATGCCTATTATTGTGGCTTATGGTATTCTGAACTTCTTAGTTCAACTTTTAATTTTGAGATAATTGTAGACCCACATGCAGTTGTGAGAAATAATACAGAGAGATCCCCTGTACTCTTTACCTACTTTCCCACATGGTAATATTTTGAAAAACTCTAAAAGAGACCACAGACAGGATAATGACATTATGACAGTTAAGATACAGAACATTCTCTTCTCCACAAGAACCCATTCTGTTGCTTTGTTTACAACCATATCCACTTCCCTCCAGCTCCCATTCTCTCCTTAACCCACTAATCTGCTCTCCATCTCTATCCTTTTGTCATGTCAAGGACATTGCATAAATGCAATCAAACATTATATAATCTTTTGAGGTTGCCTTTTTCACTCAGCATAATTCTTTGGGGATTCATCCAGGCTATTGTATCAATAGTTGGACCCTTTTTACTACTGAGTAGTATTCCATGGTGTGGATGTACTACAGTTTGATTAACCATTTAGTCATTGAAAGATGTGTGGGTTGTCTCCAGTTTGGGGCTTACTATTAATATTGCTGCTATGAATATTCATATACAGGATTTAGTGGGAGCACAAGTCTTCAGTTCTCTGTGGTAAATGCCCAAGAGTGCCATTTTTGGGCCATTTGGTAAATACATGTTTAGTTTTATAAGAAATTGCCAAATTGTTCTCCAGAATGGCTGTACCATTTTAAATTTCTACCAGCAATGTATGAGTGACCAGGCTCTCCACATCTTCACCAGCATTTAATGCTGCTGCTATTTTTTTTTATTTTAGCCATTCTGAGAAGAATATACTAATATCTCTTTGTATTTTGAATTTGCATTTCCCTCATTGCAAATTTCCCTAATGGTAAATGAACTCTTGCATGCTTGTTTACCATCTGTATGTCTTCTTTGGTGAAACATCTCTTCATATCTTTGAATGTTCTACTTGGATGTTTGCCTTCTTACCATTGAGTTTTGAAAGTTCTTTGTATATTCTGGATAGATTTCTTTGTTGGATATGTGATTTAAACATATTTTCTCCAAGGCTATGGATTACCTTTTCATGCTCTTCCCAAAATTTTTCATGGAACAAAACTTTTAAATTTTTATGAATTCCAGTCTATCAATTTTTCCTTTAATGGATTGTACTTTTGGTGTCAAGTTTAAGAACTCTTTGCCTAACCCTAGATCCCAAAATTTTCTTCTGTTTTATTTTTTAAGATTTTAACTTTACATTTTAAATTAATTTTTCATTTTAATGTTTGTAAAATGTATGACACTTAGGTCAAGGTTCTTTTTTTTTTCTTCATCACATTCATTGAACTGCTTTTATATCTTTGTCAAAAATCAATTGGGTGTATATGTGTGGGTCTATTTTTGGGTTCTCTATTCTGTTCCATTGATCTGTGTGCCTGTCCCTCCACCTATACCCCATAGTCTTGATTACTGTAGCTATAAATCCTGAAATCCAGTAGATGCATTCCTACTGTTTTATTCTTCTTTTTCAAAATTGTTTTAAGTACTCTGGTTTCTTTGCCTTTCCATATAAATTTTATAATAATTTTGCCTATAAATGCAAAAACTCTTGCTGGGATTTTTATAGGAATTGTGTTAAACCTGTGTATCTAACTGGGGAGAAGACATCTTTACTACCCTGAGTTTTCTAATCTATGAAAATGGTATGTCTTTCCACTTATTTAGAGCTTTCTTTGATTTCTTTCATCAGCATTCTATAGTCTTCAGCACAAAAGTCCAGCACATATTTTATTAGCCTTACACCTGAACATCTCATTTTAGCAACTATAAGTGGTATTTTTAATTTTAATATCTATGTTGTCATTCCTAGTATATAGAAGTACACATGATTTTTGTATGAACATCTTGTATTCTCTGATCTTGCTAAACTCATTAGCTCTAGAAGAGTGTTTAGTGGATTCCTTGGGATTTTCTATACAAACAATATAGGTATATTTTTGTATATAGACATGTCATCTGCAAATTGGGGCAGTTTTATTTTTCCCTATGATTTTTATTCCTTTTTTTTCTTTTTTTTTTTTTTTTTGCTTATTGAACTGGTGAGAACTTCCAGTACTATGTTGAATGAAAGTTACAAGTGGTGAGAGAAAACTTCCTTGCCTTGTTCTTGATCTCAGATGGGAAGTATTCATTCTTCCTCCCTTATGTATACTGTGTTTGGGTTTTATTTTGTTTTTGATTTTGCCTATGGTTGTGTAATTGTTTCAAAACCATTTGTTTAATTGATTCTGTGCCTATGTAAAAAAAAAAGGGGTCTATTTCTGGGTTCTCTATTCTGTTCCACTGATCTATGCATCTATCCCTCTATTTATACCCCATAATCTTGATTATGGTAGCTTTACAATAAATCCTGGAATCCAGGAGACTAATTCCATTGCAGAATTTTTTGTAGATGTTTTCTATCAAGTTGAGGAAGTTCCCATCTATTTCTATTTTTCTGAGAGTTTTTTTTATAATCGTAAGTGGGTATTGAATTTGGCCGCGTCATTTTTCTGCATCTATTGATAAAATCACTTGATTTTTCTTCTTTAGCCTGTTAATTTGATGGATTTCCTTGATTGATTTTCAAAGGTTTAATCATTTTGTACCCCTGGAATAAACCCCACTGGTCATGGTGGGCAATTCTTTTATACATTGATGAACATACTGTTTAACTTAATGTTGCTAGTATTTTGTTTAGAATTTTTGAATCTGTGAGGGAAATTGTCTAAAGTTCATTGGTACTGACTTTGGTATCAGGGCAATACTAGCTTCATAAAATGAATTGTGGGTACTCTCCCCTCTTCTATTTTCTGGAAGAGATTGTGTATAATTGGTGTCAATTGTTCTTTAAACATCAGGATCCTCCAGTGAAACCATTTGGGTCAGGATATTTCTTTCTTTGGAGTTTTAAATTATGAACTAATCTTTCTTAATAGTTATAGGGCTATTCAAATTATCTATTTCTTTTTAGGTGAGTCATGGCAGTTGTTTTCCTCAAAGAATTGGTCCATTTCATTTAAGTTTTTAAATTTACAAATGTGGAGTTGTGGAAATATTCCTTTATTACCATTTTAACATATACAAGGTCTATAGCAATATACTCTGTTTTATTTCTGATATTGGCAAATTGTGGGGGGTTTTTTCTTTCTCAATTTTATTACAATTCTGTCCATTTTATTGATCTTTTCAAAGACTCAGCTCTTGAGGCACTCTGTTTTCTTTTGATTGTTTTCATGATATATGTTTTTCATCTTTTATTTTCAATCTGCCTATATCATTAATATTTGAAGTGAGTTTCTTATAAACAACACACAATTAAGTCATGATTTCTAATCTATTCTGCCAATCTTTCTCTTTTAATTGGTATGTATAGAACATTTACATTTAATGCAATTATTAAGTCAGTGATTTTATTTTTCTTTTTTTGCTGTTTTTCTCCATTTTCACTTCTTTTACTTTGTTCTGATTTCTTGGGGTTAATTGAAAAAAATTTTTAATTCTATTTTATCTACAGAGTCTTTTTTTTTCCTTTTTTGGCATGGGCAGACATCAGGAATTGAACCTGGGTCTCCAGCATGGCAGGTGAGAACTCTGCCACTGCACCACCATTGCTCACCCCTCTACTGACTTTTTGAGTGTATCTCTTTGTATATTTCTTTCAGTGGTTTCTCTAAGTATTAATTTTTAGCAGTTTTATTAAGATAAATTCACCTTCCATATAATCCAAATAAAGTATACAATTATTGTCTTCTAGTACAGTCACAGAATTGTGCATTCATCACCACAATCAATTCTAGTACATTTTCACCCTGAAGATGGTTCACTATGTTATACAATTCCATGTTCCATCCTCTAGCTTTCCTTCTAGTGACTTTCTCTTTCTACCACAATTGCTCCTCATACCATCACTGTTAATTACACTCATATAATGTGCTCCCATCACCTGCATCCATTTCCAAACATTTACAATTTTATTACATATTCTGCACAAATTATGTATCAGCTGTCTGTTCCCAGCCCACATTTTATCTTCTAGAGTTGATCTCTGATCTAGATATGAATACCATGAGTTTGTTGGCTATATTTAGCTCATATTAGGTCATATAATGTTTGTTCTTTTGTGTCTGATATATTTGACTCAACATAATGTCATCAAGGTTCATCCATGGAGTCCCATGCATCATGGCTTCATTTCTTTTTACTGCTGCATAATATTCCATTGTATGCATATACTATGTTTTGTTTATCCATTCATCGGTTGATGGATATATGGGTTGTTTCCATCTTTTGGCAATTGTAAATAATGCCTCTGTGAACATTGGTGGGCAAATGTCTGTTTGTGTCCCTGCTTTCAGTTCTACTTGAGTATATACCAAGTACTGGTATTGGCAGATCACATGGTAGTTCTATACTTAGCTTCCTGAAGAACTGCCAAACTATCTTCCACAGAGGCTGCACCATTTTACATTCTGACCAGCAGTGAGTAAGTGTTTCTGTTTCTCCACATCCTCTTTAATGCTTGCAGTTTTCTGTTTATTTAATAGTAGTCATAGTACAATATAGTAGGTGTAAAATGATATCACATTGTAGTTTTAATTTGCATTTCCCTAATAGCTAGTGATGTTGAATATTTTTTCATGTGCTTTATTTAGCCATTTGCATACCCTCTTTTGAAAAATGTCAATTCATGTCTTTTGCCCATTAAAAAATTAGGCTGTTTGTTTTTTTATTGTTGAATTGTAGTATCTTTTTCTATATCCAGGATATTAAACCAATATCAGATATGTGGGTTCCAAATATTTTCTCCCATTGAGTAGGTTGCCTTTTCATCCTCTTGACAAAGTCCTTTGAAACTCAAAAATATTCAGTTTTGAGGAGATTCCATTTATCCATTTTTTGGGTTAGTTGCTTGTGCCTTTGGGTATAAGATCTAAGAAACTTTGTCCTACCACAAGATCTTGAACATGCTTCCTTACATTTTCTTCTAGGAGTTTTATGGTTCTAGCTTTTATATTTATGTTTTTGAGGCAATTTTTGTGTAAGGTGTAAGATGGGGTAAGTGTTACATTTTATATACATAACATATCACAGTCTACTATTGTCATTTTTTCAGTTTGAGGAAAGTATAGAAATCTTATCTCCCTTCATGTTTCTTCACCCTCCCCCATCCATAGCAGCATTGTCATAAATGCCATAAATATTTCCTCTACATACATTTGGACTCATCTCAGAAAGTGCATAATTTTTGTTTCAACCATCAAACATAATTTAGAAGATTCAAGAGAAGAAAGAAAGCTTATCATATTGCATTTTTGCTTACTATAGCCTCTATTCTCTCCTGATGTTCCAAGGTTCTTTCATTCACCATTTCCTTTCTGGTTAGAAAACTTTCCTTAGCTATTCTTTTAGGTCAGGTCTGCTGGAAATTGATTCTTAGTTTTCCTACTTAAAATGTCTGGATTTAATCCTTAATTCCTGAACAATATTTACACTATGTACAGGGTTCTAGGTTGGTAATTCTTTTCTATTTGCACCTGAAAAATATTGTGCTACTTCCTTCTGGTGTCTGTGATTTCTGATGAAAAATCTGCCATCATTCTAATTGTTTTCCCTTTGTAAGTAAAGTATTTTTCTCGGGCTTCTTTCAAGATTTTTTCCTGGTCTTTAACTTTCAGATGCTCAGTTATGATGTGTCTTAGTATGAATTTCTTAGAACTTCTTTTGTTCCAAGGTATTTAAACTTTTCAAATCTATAGATGATATCTCTTGTTAAATTTGGAGAATTATCAGCTATTATTTCATTGAGTACATTTTCAATCCCCTTTCTCCTCTCTTTCCAGGACTCTGATAACACAAACGTTTGATATTTTGTGATAGTCTCGCAGTTCCTTGCAGTTCTATTCATTATTTCTGTCTATTTTCTCTCTGTTATCAAATTAATTTCTACTGTCCTATCTTCCAATTCACTGATCTTCTCTCTGTCCCCTTGATTCTGCTGTTAAGCCCATCCACTGAGTCATTTATTATGGTTATTGTATGTTTCAGTTCTAAAAATTACCATGTGATTATTCTTTTACTTACTATTTCTTTGCTGAGTCTTTCTGTTTTTTTTTTCTGAGTCTTTCTATTCTTTCATTTGTTTCAAGTATGTTTGTAAATTCTTCTTGAAGCATTTTTATCATGGTTTCCTAGAAAATATTGTCCAATAACTCTAACATCTCTGTCATCTTGGTGTTGGTATCTATTGATTGTCTTTTTCCCAGCTTGAGATCATCTAGGATTTAGTATGACAAGTGATTTTTAATTGAAACCTTGGGATTTTCATATTGTTTTCTGAGATTCTGAATCTTATTTAAACCTTCTGCTTTAGCTGAGTTTCTCTGGCACCAGTCTGGAAGGATAAGGGTGAGTGACACATTTTTATTGCCAATGGGGGTAGAAGTCCAAGATCCCCACTTGGCTTTCATTGGCCTCAGCTGGGGAGGGATCCCCATTACTGCTAGACAGAGTTGGGAGTTCTGGATCCCTCTGTGGTCTCTATTGACCTTGAAGGGTATTTGGGTCTCATGAATGGCCAGTGGGGATGGAAGTCCTAGCATCATACTTGGCTTTCCAGATATCATTCCAGTGGGGCAGTTGGGGTACTTCATTCCATGTTCTCTACCTTTGTCTGTGTGGTTGCAAGGGAACCCACAATTTTTTCAGTAGTGCTTGGTTGGAGTAGAGCTGTTATTGCCTAAAATGTTTTTTATGACCTGTTAGGCTGCCCTTATTTTATTCTTTAGCTGGAGAGAAGATCTGTTTGGTGTTTTTATATCTGTGTTCATTGTCATTTCTGGATTAGTGGCTTCTACAACTCCAAGTATGGAATATAGGAAGCAAAAGGAAAACACAAGGAGCTCACCACTATGTTGATCATTAAGTACTGAGATCCTTAGCTGTTTTCCTTCTTTTCTCCACCTTTGAGAATCATCTCATGTTTGTTTTACATATAATTCCCAGGTATTTAGTTGTGCTTAGTTGTAGGAATGGGGAAAAGTATATCTGCTCCATCTTCCCCTGTACCTTTTCTCCTGAGTAGAAGTGAGGGATTTTCAACATCTATTTAAACTCTCATTGTTTTACACATGAGGAAGTAGACCAGAGAGAGGTTGAAGGTTTTCCCCAGTTACACAACTGATTAGTGCTGGAACTGTGATTCGAAACCAGGAGATGTGATGTCCAGCCCAGGATTCTGACACCTTTAAGTTTCATCCTAAATGTCCCTTCATCATCAGACATGTTTGTGAGTCCACTGAAACCTCTGTGCTAACCTTAGAAGCTTTTATAAAATATAATCTTTTCATGGAATCAGACTAAAGATTCCATAAAGAGGCCTGACCTCACTGATACCAAGCTCCAAGCAGCCAAGCTAAACATCAGTTACCAGGAGGAATTTTGAGTTGAAAGAGGAAAAAAAAAAAAGGAGAATTGTCTATCTCTTCTTCTGAAAGAAGAGAAAATTAACTTCAGCTTGCCTTGTATCTTGACCAATGCTCAGGGTCAGGCAATTGGTGATCATTTTAGTGCCATGGATAGCTAAGGCAGAACTTCAAGGACCAAAATGTTCTTTCTCTATGGAGAACCATGGTCATTGGCCCAGACCCTGCTGACCCTATACAGAGAGTGGAAAAACTTCTTATTCAATTTATGTTTTTTCTTCTGGGTCACATTTTTTTTGTATTCTGGTGACACTCTCTCAGTTGAATTTAGCCAAAAACAGATGTGGAAGGTCTTGCAAAGATAGGTTTCCCAGTAGCCCTTCTTCCTAGAATTATCCTGACCTTTTTTTGGAATAAATATTTACTTTTTTAGAATCGTTTCTGTATTAAAACAAAGTGGCAATGACAAAACTTTTGGAAAGAAGTAAGACTACAGTTTTCCAAAGTAGGGGCTTTGGACAAAAGTGGAGTTGTAATGATGAGTTATCCCTTTTTTACACCCTCATAGAATCATGAAGTTGAGAGGAACTGAAACTGTGTGTTTGTGCTGAGGGATGTGGCAGTGGCTTTTAGCCTCTAGTTAAGGGATGAGAGGAGCAGGAGCACTTAATTGATCATATTTGGCTGTGACTTCACTCAGTTAGGGTGAAATGTTAACTTCTTGTCTTTTCCCTGTCCTTTCCCTGGTCCAGAAGATAACCAGCTTGAGTTCACAGCCTCCAAGGAGGAACCTGGCAGGGTAAAAATGGGCTTCAGAGGGGCCTCTTGGCATTTTCTCCTCAAAGTCAAAACCTCAAGGGGGACTGGGGAGAGATTCAAAAATAAAAATACCTCACCCAGAAACATGATTTCCATGAAGTTTGTTGTTGGGGGACAGGTGAGAAAGCTTGCTTTGTCTCTCACAGCACAGTCAAGTAAAAGGAGGACTGAGGTCTTATCTAGGCACACAGAGCTCCAGGCACCCCTGAAGAGTTCCAGTGTTCCAACAATGGCTTTCAAAGACAGAGGCTCTGGGCCTGACAACATGCAGCACAGTGTTATCTGCATATTCCACAGACTTGCAGAAGTTCCCAAAGGGGAAGCCCTGATGTTTTAGTAAATGAAAGGATATTTGTTGCTTCTCACCTGATTTTCTACCCTTGGTTTCATATCATTGAAAACTAACTACGTGGTGTAAATCAATTGATACTTACAGTCTCTATGATGGGGACACTCAGATTCATACAGGGAAGTTTCCTGATTTTCCTGAGGTCATACCATAGGCAGAAGAGCTAGGCTGTGAAGTTAGATCAGACTCCAGACTCATACTTTTCATTTCTCCACAGTGAATGGCCCTTATTTTCTGTCAAGGGGCATTATTAATAAAACGCATCTTGGAGAGCTCCATGGAAGCATAGACACATTCAAAGGATGTGAGCAAATAAACTCACTGGATTCCTACCTTTCCTCCCAGGAAAACCAAGTGCTTCTCTCAAGCCCCTGCTCCTTTATATTGGAATAGAAGGAAGATGGTGTCTCTTTTTTTTTTTTTTCACATGATCATATCAAGATGCAGAAAATCCAGCATCTTTTCTTTTTTTTATTAATTAAAAAAATTAACAAAACATTTAGAAATCATTTCATTCTACATGTACAATCAGTAATTCTTAATATCATCACATAGTTGCATATTCATCATTTCTTAGTACATTTGCATCGATTTAGAAAAAGAAATAAAAAGACAACAGAATAAGAATAAAAACGATAATAGAGAGAAAAAAAACTATACCTCACATGCAGCTTCATTCAATGTTTTAACATAATTGCATTACAATTAGGTAGTATTGTGCTGTCCATTTCTGAGTTTTTATATCCAGTCCTGTTGCACAGTCTGTATCCCTTCAGCTCCAATTACCCCTTCTCTTTTTTTTTTTTTTAATTAACGGAAAAAAAGAAATTAACCCAACATTTAGAAATCATACCATTCTACATATGCAATCAGTAATTCTTAACATCATCACATAGATGCATGATCATCGTTTATTAATACCTTTGCATCGGTTTAGAAGAACTAGCAACACAACCGAAAAAGATATAGAATGTTAATATAGAGAAAAAAATAAAAGTAATAATAGTAAAAACAAAACAAAACAAAAACCTATAGCTCAGATGCAGCTTCATTCAGTGTTTTAACATGATTACTTTACAATTAGGTATTATTGTGATGTCCATTGTTGAGTTTTTGTATCTAGTCCTGTTGAACAGTCTGTATCCCTTCAGCTCCAATTGCCCATTATCTTACCCTGTTTCTACCTCCTGCTGGACTCTGTTACCAATGACATATTCCAAATTTATTCTCGAATGTCCGTTCACATCAGTGGGACCATACAGTATTTGTCCTTTAGTTTTTGGCTAGACTCACTCAGCATAATGTTCTCTAGGTCCATCCATGTTATTACATGCTTCATAAGTTTATCCTGTCTTAAAGCTGCATAATATTCCATCATATGTATATACCACAGTTTGTTTAGCCACTCTTCTGTTGATGGACATTTTGGCTGTTTCCATCTCTTTGCAATTGTAAATAATGCTGCTATAAACATTGGTGTGCAAATGTCCGTTTGTGTCTTTGCCCTTAAGTCCTTTGAGTAGATTCCCAGCAATGGTATTGCTGGGTTGTATGGCAATTCTATATTCAGCTTTTTGAGGAACCACGAAACTGCCTTCCACAGTGGTTGCACCATTTGATATTCCCACCAACAGTGGATAAGTGTGCCTCTTTCTCTGCATCCTCTCCAGCACTTGTCATTTTCTGTTTTGTTGATAATGGCCATTCGGGTGGGTGTGAGATGATATCTCATTGTGGTTTTGATTTGCATTTCTCTAATGGCCAGGGACATTGAGCATCTCTTCATGTGCCTTTTGGCCATTTGTATTTCCTCTTCTGATAAGTGTCTGTTCAAGTCTTTTTCCCATTTTATAATTGGGTTGGCTGTCTTTTTGTTGTTGAGTTGAACAATCTCTTTATAAATTCTGGATACTAGACCTTTATCTGATATGTCATTTCCAAATATTGTCTCCCATTGTGTAGGCTGTCTTTCTACTTTCTTGATGAAGTTCTTTGATGCACAAAAGTGTTTAATTTTGAGGAGCTCCCATTTATTTATTTCCTTCTTCAGTATTCTTGCTTTAGGTTTAAGGTCCATAAAACCGCCTCCAGTTGTAAGATTCATAAGATATCTCCCAACATTTTCCTCTAACTGTTTTATGGTCTTAGACCTAATGTTTAGATCTTTGATCCATTTTGAGTTAACTTTTGTATAGGGTGTGAGACATGGGTCTTCTTTCATTCTTTTGCATATGGCTATCCAGTTCTCTAGGCACCATTTATTGAAGAGACCGTTCTGTCCCAGGTGAGTTGGCTTGACTGCCTTATCAAAGATCAAATGTCCATAGATGAGAGGGTCTATATCTGAGCACTCTATTCGATTCCATTGGTCGATATATCTATCTTTATGCCAATACCATGCTGTTTTGACCACTGTGGCTTCATAATATGCCTTAAAGTCAGGCAGCGCGAGACCTCCAGCTTTGTTTTTTTTCCTCAAGATGTTTTTAGCAATTTGGGGCAGCCTGCCCTTCCAGATAAATTTGCTTATTGGTTTTTCTATTTCTGAAAAATAAGTTGTTGGGATTTTGATTGGTATTGCATTGAATCTGTAAATCAATTTAGGTACGATTGACATCTTAACTATATTTAGTCTTCCAATCCATGAACACGGTTTGCCCTTCCATCTATTTAGGTCTTCTGTGATTTCTTTTAACACTTTTTTGTAGTTTTCTTTATATAGATTTTTTGTCTCTTTAGTTAAATTTATTCCTAGGTATTTTATTCTTTTAGTTGCAATTGTAAATGGGATTCGTTTCTTGATTTCCCCCTCAGCTTGTTCATTACTAGTGTATAGAAATGCTACAGATTTTTGAATGTTGATCTTGTAACCTGCTACTTTGCTGTACTCATTTATTAGCTCTAGTAGTTTTGTTGTGGATTTTTCGGGTTTTTGACGTATAGTATCATATCGTCTGCAAACAGTGATAGTTTTACTTCTTCCTTTCCAATTTTGATGCCTTGTATTTCTTTTTCTTGTCTAATTGCTCTGGCTAGAACCTCCAACACAATGTTGAATAATAGTGGTGATAGTGGACATCCTTGTCTTGTTCCTGATCTTAGGGGGAAAGTTTTCAATTTTTCCCCATTGAGGATGATATTAGCTGTGGGTTTTTCATATATTCCCTCTATCATTTTAAGGAAGTTCCCTTGTATTCCTATCTTTTGAAGTGTTTTCAACAGGAAAGGATGTTGAATCTTGTCAAATGCCTTCTCTGCATCAATTGAGATGATCATGTGATTTTTCTGCTTTGATTTATTGATGTGGTGTATTACATTAATTGATTTTCTTATGTTGAACCATCCTTGCATACCTGGGATGAGTCCTACTTGGTCATGATGTATAATTCTTTTAATGTGTTGTTGGATACGATTTGCTAGAATTTTATCGAGGATTTTTGCATCTATATTCATTAGAGAGATTGGTCTGTAGTTTTCTTTTTTTGTAATATCTTTGCCTGGTTTTGGTATGAGGGTGATGTTGACTTCATAGAATGAATTAGGTAGTTTTCCCTCCTCTTCAATTTTTTTGAAGAGTTTGAGGAGAGTTGGTACTAATTCTTTCTGGAATGTTTGGTAGAATTCACATGTGAAGCCATCTGGTCCTGGACTTTTCTTTTTAGGAAGCTTTTGAATGACTAATTCAATTTCTTTACTTGTGATTGGTTTGTTGAGGTCATCTATTTCTTCTTGAGTCAAAGTTGGTTGTTCATGTCTTTCCAGGAACCCGTCCATTTCATCTAAATTGTTGTATTTATTAGCGTAAAGTTGTTCATAGTATCCTGTTATTACCTCCTTTATTTCTGTGAGGTCAGTAGTTATGTCTCCTCTTCCATTTCTGATCTTATTTATTTGCATCCTCTCTCTTCTTCTTTTTGTCAATCTTGATAAGGGCCCATCAATCTTATTGATTTTCTCATAGAACCAACTTCTGGTCTTATTGATTTTTTCTATTGTTTTCAATTTCATTTATTTCTGCTCTGATCTTTGTTATTTCTTTCCTTTTGCTTGTGTTGGGATTAGTTTGCTGTTCTTTCTCCAGTTCTTCCAAGTGAACAGTTAATTCCTGCATTTTTGCCTTTTCTTCTTTTCTGATATAGGCATTTAGGGCAATAAATTTCCCTCTTAGCACTGCCTTTGCTGCATCCCATAAGTTTTGATATGTTGTGTTTTCATTTTCATTCACCTCGAGGTATTTACTAATTTCTCTTGCAATTTCTTCTTTGACCCACTCATTGTTTAAGAGTGTGTTGTTGAGCCTCCAAGGATGGTGTCTCTTTAACAGTCTGTGCATCTTCTCATTTCAACTCATAGGCATTTGCATGTGAAAATTATCTTCCTGAGCTCCCAAATTGATGTTTGCATGTGCAAAGAGAGGGGTCCATTTCTTTGATGTTTGAGGAGACATTACTATAAAAAAATAATTATTATTTCCATTCTGATGCTCATCCTGTGGCCTCCCATCCCTCACTCATCAGTTTGCTGACAAGAAACTGCACCCACCAGCAAGCATTCATTTTATTTTTAAGCTGGGGCCGGAAGAGAGAAGAAGGTATTTTTTTACCTCTGGTTTAATCTGACAAAACCTATACCTTGCAACTTAATTTCTAATGTTTTCCTGTTTCATGTCATTTCTAATACAGGTGATAATTTGATTTCATAATTTGCAGAACAATTGTTCAGGCTGAATATAAGAATATAGGCAC